>NC_092461.1:66911994-67215025 GCF_047495875.1 Pithys albifrons albifrons | reverse complement strand
AATATATAGCAATGTGTTCTGTGTCAACTTTTGCTTGGAAAAAAAATCTAAGCAGAAAATTTAGCTATGGAGTTTTATAATGATGTTTATTTTACATACCTTGTTTGTGCAAAAAGAGTTCTTGCATTTATTTATTTATTATAATAACAGATTGTCCTTTGATCTGAAAAGCTCTTTGGCTATGGTTACATAAGCAAATATGCAGATAAGTAGGTGTGTATCTGCAGACATTTTTATTATGTATATTTCAGAAGGTGTTACTTTGGGCTTATTGTATTCTGGTCATGTGAGCTGAATGCCTGCACCTGGAGTGCACTAGGTGTGCTGTTGAAGTTGTTTTGTTAGTTATTTTTCAATAAAAGTATCCACAGTTCTCAATGTCTAACCATTATCCCTTAAACATTTGACAGGTGGGTCTGAAGGAGCTTTATAAATCTTCACAGTTTCAGAGTGGTTGAAATAAATGCTGCTATTGTGTTACAGCCAGGGAAAGTAACATACTGAGGTATTGCATAATTTTCCAACACAGAAAGTCTTTGTTTGAACCAGGTATATATGCCAAGTCTATTGACTTTCAGCTAAATTTTAAACTTCTCTGCAGTAGTTAAATACAGTTTCTTTCAGAACAACAGACTGCTATAGATTAGTTGTACTTCAACCTGTGCAAAACTGTACTGCTTATCACCTAATGGACAAAATGGGCAAGCAATACCTAGGCTATATCAGGTTTTTTGCTTTGTGACTATGTGATGTGAAAGTAAATGCCAAACCCAGCCAAAATGGAATGGTATTTCAGTCAAACCACATTCACTCTCTGGTACACTGAATATCTATGCAGTTTACAGGGTTATATAAATCAAGCATGCTACCTGTAAGCAAAGATATTCCACAGCAAAATGTTGAAGCTGTCTTATTTAAAATGAATGAATAAATAAGAAACAAACTTGGCAATACAATAAAACAGATTTTAAATTTCATAAGCAACAGTGCCATACTTCTAATTTGCACATTTTTATTAAGGAAAAAAAACCTTTTAAGTCTTGTTGATATTAAAAATATTCATGAAGCAACTTTTTGTCTTCTGCCAAAAGCCTGCCCTCTATTAGATCAATGACATTTCCTTTGAAAAACATCTGGCTTCTCAGACTGCAGTGTACATCAATGAAATTCCTAGTTGTGAAAAAGCAACAAGAAGTTGATATAGCAGATAAGGTTACTGACATATCTCCGAACAGGATTTCCTCTGTGACAATTCTGAATAGTCAATTTTGAACACTTAGTTTCACAAATAGAGAGTGAAACTTTATTATCTTCAGCTGGTGAGGAGATAGGTATTCTAGAGTAAAGTAGATGGCTACACCATTCAATCATTCTGTTTACAGATGTCCTCATTGTCTGATTGTAAATGTTTAAAAAAGGATCTGCACAACAAAACCAAAATACACCTGGCTAGTTGTGAAATGCTGATTTCCTAAAACATATTCCTTCCTGACTTATGTAAGTAATGTGTTTATATCAAGAAACATGAGGCTTCATTATGCTTAATTATCTTAGCATAATTATAAATGCTAATGGTCACATAATTATCTAGATATTTTTAAAATCCAATCACTCAACTCACTATTTCACTCAAAAACTCTCTAGGGGCTGTAAATCCCACACTTTGCATGAAATAATATTTCCTTGAATTTGTTCTTCATTTAACTGCCATTAATTACATCATATAACATAATCTCATACTTTGGAATAAGGAAAAAACTAGGTGCTTGTCATAGTTTTATATTAATACCACTACATTTCAGTGCTCATTTTACAAGTTAAAACCATAAAAGAATACATAAAGCCCTAATGAATAAGTTAATGACAATCACAGAAAATAACAAGATTTATAAGCACTGTTACAACCACTAGCTTAAATCATCATACAAGCATTCCTATTAAAAATATGTGAGGTCTGCAATAAATTCAAAGTCAGAGTGTGTAGGTGAATACTGCAGAGATGAGTCCAGGCTTTAGGACTGTATGATAAGCCCATTCTGCAAAAGGCACTACACAGAAGTCCTACATAGTCTGAAACTGTCAGACAGGTCTCACAGACCCCAAGACCCCAGACCATCAAAATTACAGGTGGATAGTTAGGCTTTTTTTACACCTTCATTTTAAAGTCTCAGTTCTGGACAGCCCTCCTCTTCCACCATTGCAGATAACAGGGTGTTGCCATTGCCAGCTCTTCCCCTCCACGGCTCACCACTGCTGTCACTATTTAATTCTGTTCATCCCCACAGGTGACTAAAATCATGACATTTTTTCACTTCAAAAATCTGACTCTTACCATAAACCCCACTATGGAGCCTCTTTTCTTTAATTAGTGATACAGGGACCTGCAGCAAGCAAAGTAGGGAATTCTGTGATCTTTGCTTTTCCAGCCTGAGAATGCCACCCTTCCTCTCTACTCTTAATAACTGCCTTAGCTGTCACCTCCTCTGTCCTGCATTCATTTGTGTCAGTAAACACTCCATGTCTTCTCATCTTTCAGCATACTCCCTTCTTATATCTTTCACAGTGTGAGCTAGGGCTCCTTGCCAAAATGTGACCTTCAGCATCTTTTGGAGTGTTTGTACTCTTATTCCACCACTCACTTGAATGAAGTCAGCAGTGCTCACATATGCTACAGGGCTTTGCTGGTTAGACAGAGACCTAAGACCATATTTAAAGTTTCACAGGTCCTACTGTGCTCTTTATTTACTTTTCTCACACTAGCTCTAACCCTGCACCACTGAAATTAATAAGAGTAACCATTAATACAAATTCAAGATGTACACTGCAAGCTTGGGCCTAAGTGTCAGTAAAAATGATGTGGTAATAAATAAAACAATAGTCTATAGGTTCAGCTGGATTAATATCAATAGTGATAAAATCAAATAACACTAGTGCAGGTGTCTCATTTGAGACCAAGGATGCACTGGTCTGCACAGAACTGGGAGAAAGACGGCTGTGTGTGGCTCAGACACATCAACAATCTGCAGTGTGATGCAAACTATCAACAGTACTTCAAGTTTGAAAGGAAGTGTGGCTAGTACTCTGCAGAGTTTAGGCACAGAGGAAATGGACTCTCCTGTGTTTTCTGTTTTGACTTGAGGCTAACATGGCAGTGTTGCTTGCTATTTTGCTGCTTGCTATTTTGCCTGAATAGAGAAAATACAAACACTGATTTTATTGTCTAGATGAATTTTTGATAAAAAGAAGTCAAAGATCTTTACCTGTTTAGAAAAACTTATCTCAGAGGATAAATCAAGATATATAAGGTTCAATACTCATGCTGCTAGATAGGATTTTGTGTTAGATTTCAAGAAGATCTTAAATATTTAACCCTGTATTTTCTCCCTCATTTTCTGCCCTTCTCCTGTTTGATTATTGGAGTCACAGTTATATTTAAAAACAACAACAACAAAAAGTAATATACCACAATCTTTCTCCTTCTCTATTTTATGGACCTTCACACATTCAGGTTACTGTTCTGCCTCATTCCTTCTGGTGTCTTGCTGGAGGCCAAGTCTGATAGAAAACCCCTAAGACTAGACTAAGTGTCAGGGGGGTTTCTGTTTAGAAAAGAATAGATGATGCTCCACAGAATCACGAGATTAGACAAGTTCAGAAGACACCTCTGGAAACTGTCCAGTCTGAACCCACATGCTCAAGCAGGGCTGACTAGAACAGGTTTCCCAAGAACAGGCCCAGATGAGTTTTAAATATCTTCTGACTGCTCTATTCTTCTATCTTCTAGAAAGAGATTCCATTTATAAGTCCATGAGGAATCTGAATGAAAAATAACAACTTCAATTCAACAGACAAAAAATTGTATCTTAGATTTTATTTCTGATTGTTTATGGCTGATTTTAATATGATGCCGTGTTTGCACATGATTGTGGAGTCCATGGTGCCAGATGTAGATCCCAAAGCACCTATTTGAAGAGAACCTGTTTGGATGAATTAGGATTAAGTGTGTATGTATATATGTGTGTGTGTATGTATACGTATGTGCATACACATCGATAGACATAAATATGTATGTATACTTATGTATATGCACATATATATGCATATATACATATAAAACGTGTCTTATTTCTGTACATGTGAAAAGTATTGGCAAAACCAAATTTACTGCTTTCTCCCTTTCATCACAAAAGAAACCAAACCAGTTTTTCCCTTGTACACAAAAGTAGAGGAAAAACCACAAACATCTGCCCAGCTGCAAGTGTTGAACCAAATAAACATTGAAATAAATTTCATTTCTGTGCTTTGAGTAGCACAAGGAAAAAAATAACCCTTCTTTTGACGTCAAGAAGATTGCAGAAATGTTACGTAAGTACAAAGAAATTATTAGGTTATAGACATCATTCCTCTATGAAAACTGCAAGTTAAGTGATTAAAATTGGACTAAACAAAGTCAAATAAAGAACACCAGAAGAGCTATAAAACATGTCACTGATGAACAATGTCATTATTGTCATGCTTATGAATATTTCAATTTGCATTTTTATATTCCATGGGTTGATCACCACAAATAGTGATAACCATAATGCCTTCTCTACAGTGAGCAAATCTTCGACACTAATGGTGTGATCATTAATCACTAGATGATCTCTTCCCAGAGACAATATTGATATTCAGTTGGAAGGTATTTTGGAGAGTTTTATGGAAGAGCACTTTCAGTTCTGAAAAGGCATTCAGCTTCATTCAGAACTTGAATCACTGAAACAAATTCTGATCAAGATATATCCAGTCAGAGTGCAAAAACTGCTTTCAAGTTTATATTTTTAAAAATATTTTCACCCTTTGTATAGCTGTACTGGCTCTGCTTTTTTTTATTGTGTTGAAGATACTTCTATTTGTCTTCTTGACTCCCTCCAAATTCTTTTGATTTTAAGGCCATCAAAGAAGATCCAAATAATTAGTTATATTGTGCATTGCCTATTTGTTATATTGTACAACTGTAAATGTACAGTTTGAGGAAGCCAGACATACTGACCTAAGTAATTTCAAAAAATTTGTAAAAGAAAAATTGTACTAAATAATTGATATGAATTATTCATTGTAAATGATTATGAACATTGTGTGCAATAGCCTAGAAACCACATTTCCCAAATGAGAAAAAAAAGCCTAACTCCGTCAAAATTTCTTAAATAAAGGATTCAAAATGTCCCTCCATATATTGAAAGGAGAAATTGCTAGTAATAAACATTAATCATAAATATGGATTTTTTAAAACAATCATACATTTATTCTTTCTGAAATTTATTAATGCAAAATGGTAAGTTATGACAGTACAATAATACTATAAAAAAAGGAAACATTTTTATTTGTATGTACGTACAGAATACAGGGTAGAAGAAATCAATGTCAAATATGTAGTCTCCAGTTGTAACTGAAGAATATGTTACAGAACAGCTGTGGAAGAAGGTAGTTTTAAATCAGCAATCTGGTCATCCTGTACTCATGAGTTTTAATAGACCTGACAAAGGAACTCAATGAACATTAATGCTGAAATTTAGTCATTCTTGAAGAATTAGAGAAACTCCATTAGACATTTTTAAAAGTTGCCATTGCACTTTAATAGGTAAGAGGTTAAGAGTCTAGGCAATTACAGGCCTATCAGCCCCTTTCCTGTTCAAATAATAAACAGCTGACATAGAATAAGCAAAACTAAATGCTAACAGAGTTCTGTGCTATGGTTGCTTTAAAGTGCTAATATGGTACTAATCTAGTTAACATAAATTCACATGCACAAATGGAAAACAGATACTGTCTGACCAGACTGATATGTTTTTTTTCAGGGAAGTTGAGTGATAAGCATAATGGTCTTGATTTTTAGAAGTTTTTGACAGAGTTCAGCACAACATTCAGGGTGAAGCCTGGAATGATAAAAAGTAGCATGGCACCTATGACTGATAGAAAACTACCATACAGTCCTTGCAAATATGGGGAGCATGTTGGGCAGAGATATTTCTTCCCACAGGGAG
The DNA here is from genome assembly GCF_047495875.1 of Pithys albifrons albifrons. Classification (NCBI taxonomy): domain Eukaryota; kingdom Metazoa; phylum Chordata; class Aves; order Passeriformes; family Thamnophilidae; genus Pithys; species Pithys albifrons. Next base: position 67,209,002 of record NC_092461.1, on the reverse strand, counting down.
CAGATCTGGAAACATTTCATGCCTTTATCATTGCTGATTGGTTTTGCACATGTCAGGGAGACTGTGGGAAAAGGTGAGTGACAAATAAAAGGGGTGAGCTGCTCAGTGTAAGCAAATTTTCTTTTTCAGACAGTCACATATAATGTCACTCATGTCAGCCGCCTTTGTGCAAAAGGAGTCAACAAGTAGTGAAGGGATGAAAAAATATATTCCCTCTTCATTTGGTATGAATCCGTTACTGCAATTCTGTGTTAATGTTTTCTCTGCAGCTTGAAGAAAATGATTGCAATTTGGAGAGGTTTCAGGAACTGTCATGACAGATACAAAAGGACAAGTAAACATACCTTGGAGAAAGAGAGGGAGGGAATGCAAGAGTTCTGTTTGTTTAGTTCAACAAGGAGCAGTTTAGGAGGATGCCTTTGGTCACAGTCTACAGGTGACTGTGAGGAGAAAAGAGGTTAGAATAGGGGGTTCTTCGGTCTGGATGCAGATGCATGAAAATATTGAAAGCATTGAGAAGTGGAGGACACATATGCTCTGTGTTAGTTCAAGACTAATTGTTTGCCAAAGTCCATGGTGAAGTAATTTAGAAATATCTAACTTAAGATCAGATATCTTTAAAATGTTTTTTGTTACAAGCAGGAACCAGAAGAATGAAGTCCAATGGGCAACATCTGAATGCTGATCTTTGAGTCAAATCCTACCCCCAACATTCTTCCAGTACGAAGTATTTATTTCACTGTTTGGCAGGAGATGAAACCCCACCATTTCAGTAGCTTGACAGCCTCTTAGAGCCAGGAGTTGTTATATTCCTGCACACAGACAGCCTCTTACAGCCAGGAGCTATTATGTTTGCATGGGATAAGCAATTAGTACTGGAGTGATCTCTTATCCCATCTGCTCATGGCTCAGCACTCGGGACTGCACCTGCATTGTAGTGTAAATCAAATAGGCTAGTACCACATAGGCAGGAAAGCAGGTTAAGTGATCATAGTGGTATTTTCTATGTAATCTTTCCATCTAGTTGAATAAGACTGTGTGAGCTTGTTTAGTATAATTCTTTAACAGGACAGTGGATAGCACACTATCCTGATTAGTAGCACCAGGGGAAGCCTTATTTAGGTAGTCTAACAGCAAAACAACCTTACACACAACAAAACACTTCATATTTATCAGAGTGCACTCCGAGTGCACCCATGGGTCTTAGATGCCCTTGCTAGACTTAGTGACTTGGCAACATTTTTCCTGATAACTTTTTCCTGACCTAACCATTGCCTGGGAGATCATTTAAAGTCAATGAACAAATTATTTATGGGAAGAATCCTACCTTTAAATCTTCTTCACTTTTATCTTTATACTTCTGTTGTATTTTTCTACATTTACTAGTTCCAGAAACTATTTTATGAGAACTTATTTTCCTCTCTCAATGTCTGGATCTGGTTATAACGACATATAATCTTTGTACAGCACAAGCATAATAGTGTTTTGGGGCAGTTAGATTAAGCACTTGCTGCTAGTTATCTAGCCCCATCAAACATGAATTTCAGGGAAACAGCTGTTGGAATAAAAGGATATTCTTTTGTAACTTCTGTTCTCTGAATAGTGTGTTCATAGTATTATAAAAGCCTCAGTTCTGCTCAGCTATTTGTCTGTAGTGTTGTGAAGCCCAGCTGTTGAAAAGACACTAGAGGACAACAACAGTGTTGCTTCTCTAAGTCACTCAGATACAGGCACAAAGAATGGAAAACCCACTGCATCGCTATAGTAAATGTTTTAGTCTCAGCAGGGTGGGAAGGCATCTCTTGAAAAGTTTTGCTCTTTGGCCAAAACTGTAAAAAGCATTCCAAGTAAAAATTGAAAGTAAGATTACATTGAATTCTGCATAGATTGGGAAAGGAAGATTAGATGTAGATTGCAAATTGTGTTAGATTCCCAATCCAGCCTATTTTCCAAGTTAAAAACAAGTCAGATATTGTGATATGCCATCTAATCCCAAAGCCACCTGCATGCTTTACACAAATATTTCTTCAGAGTCAGAGCTTCCCTTCAAAGGCACTGTCTCCACTTAGTCCTGTGGTTGTGACATTGCACCTTGCGGTGCAACAAGGGGCTTGTGTCCTCTTTGGAAACAGCAGAAAATGAACTCAGATTTTCCACTTTCTGGAAAGAAGGTGGTTGCTGCTGCTGCTGCTGCTTTCACCTGAGAAGAGGAATTGGCCCCTCCTGAGTGCTTTTAGAAAGAGGTTTCAAGAAAACCCTGGGGAGTTAGTGAGTGTCTCCTGGCAGGACAGAACCATATACTCAGGGAAGGAGATGGGCAGGACTTCAGACCTTCCTCTGTCCTCAGATTCTCCCAATAACTACCTGAACTCTCTCAGGTTGCTAACTGCTGTAGAAGCTGTTCTGAGACACCCAGCTTGCCTTTTGATCACACTGAGTGCTTACAAGCCTAACTCCACATGAGGACTTTCATTTCAGGAGTCCAGACACACAAAAAGGAGGAACCTGCTTTGGTGAACTGCTGAGCTTTGTAGCCTCAGTCTTCCTCTACATCTCATTAAAAGCACTGTAGCACAAATTGTACTTGCTTAATGTATCAGTGTGAAGTATTTGTACCTTTTAGGTGAATACAGTAAAGCCTATAATATGGACAACATTAATATTCTGCAAGGGAATACTGTGCTGACCACAGCACTGAATAAATAGATATGACATTTCCTCAAATACACTGAAGGGCTTGAAGTCCCTGTAGAACACAAACCAACAAACCAACTTCATTACACGGAAAAAATATCAGGCCTGCCCCTTCCCTACTCTGTTTGCTGAGCAGATTCCTTACTCCAATTTTGCTTTTCATTCAGGAAATTTTTTGAAGCTTCCTAGGTTCCTCAACTTCCATAAACTCTTTCTTCTTAAGGGCACAACATAGGTGTCCATATGAGGTCTTGCCTATTAATCATGCTGTTTCTGTCTCATGTTGCTATGAGATTACCACATCATAATACAAATATGCAACAAAATCTGTTTTGTGTCATTTTTTTCTACACTGTGGGAGAGCTGGTTTGAGAAATTTCCTCACTCTAATATTCTGGAGATATATTGATGGCCTTCAAGAAGGCCATGGATTAGAGAATGACCAGCTTTGCCAACTCACACTTTGTAGACTCCTGTCTACATCCTGGGATTAGGTTTTGTGTCTATGACGACTAATGTTTCACAAATACACAAATTTCTACATTAGGTTTTTTCCCTTGCTGCAAGAGTGAATCATGTGCTGTTTGACAGACCCTCGAGCGCAGACACGGCGTAGCACTGTCTCTCGGTTACAAAGCCATTAGTGCATGTGGCGATGTTCCCACTGCACAGCCAGGGAGTTAATTTTTCATTGAAAAATACAAATCTCTTTATTTGGATCAGGCTTGGATTAATTTGTCAAACTAGACTCGCAGGGCTGGCTATTATCCTTTCCAGGGGATGGTGATTAGATCTGTACATAGGTTGGGGGTCTAATCACTGTCTTATATAGTAATAATAAATATTATAACCTTCTTTGCTTTATGTTTTTCTAGCCATGCAATCTGTCAACCAGTTTATCTTCTTCACTAATTAGGCTGGGGCTTTGGGGGAATTATACTGTAACTCCTAAATCTCCTTTCTGATTAGCTCCATGTTTACCTTTATGATTTGATTTGATAGTTTTTACAATTGTTTTAATATAGAAGAATATAATTATTAAAACTTGGGGCATGGGAGGAATCGCTGGTACCTCTACTTGATAACAGTAGTGTCAATGGCTACCCTCCTGCTGCGCTTTCCCAATGCTGAAAGTGGCTTTAAATGTCAACAGGAGACCTGCTTTCCTGTGCTTCCAGCCAGTGTTTATAAGTAGCTGTTGAGGGGACTGGTTTTTCACTTGAATTACATTTTGGAAAAGTGTAAAGAGACAGATTTGTGTAGTAGATCCGTGGATTTATTCCCTGAAGCATTAGCAGTGGGAAGCAAAAGGCTTCTTTATTCTTCCAGGAGACAAGTTTTTAGATGGAGTGAAGGCAATGCCTGCCAGACCACACAGTCCCTGAAATAAATGATGTCCTTCATTTAGGTGACCATCAGTTGGTGACCACTGGACTTTGCCCTGTGATGGGAAATATAAGAAAAGTTTCCCATGCATAAATTTTATCCTCTTTCTTTGGGAACTGAGAACTGTAAGCAAGGGACCACAGTACTCATTATTCAAGGAAAAGAGGAAGGTAGAAAAAACACTCTGAAAAATGTTTTTCTGAGTTTAAATTCTGAGGTTATGACTGAAAGTCAGACAACACAAAATAAAACCTAGAAGGAAGTATTTTCTATTTTGCAAGAGCAATGTTTAGATGAGGTAAGGAAAGGGTGGGCATCATAAAAGTGCCCCTTAACTTAATGACTTCATGTCCAAAGAATCAATAACTTTGTCTTTCTCATATCCAATAACTCATTTTTTAAATTATTATTTTATTTTAAAAACTGCAACCCAAGCCAGGAGATGAAATGCAAACCTACAGAATCCGTATAGGAAAGAACTAAAAATTTGAAAGAAGTTTATTAAATTTCCTACAGAAATTTCCTACAGTGCCTCAAACTCTTCTGTGTTCTCTTTTTCTGGTTAAATGACTATCTTGATATTCTGATTGTTTTTGTGTGGATAACAGCTATAGGAAAAGATACTTCAATTATATTGCAGACAGCTAAAAACCATTATTGAGAGCTTTGTTTTTGTATTTCCCAATTATTTTTCTTTTTAAGTTAAACATAGTCCAATATTACTACAACTACTTGTACTTAATAAAGATCCGAAATGACACAGATTCAGATGAGTTGTCGCAAAGCCCTGTAAGTGATACTGGTCTAATTTTAAAGCCAAAGGAAATGTAAAGAAGTTGGGGAGCAGAAGACCATAGAATCATAATTTGGCCAGCTTAACTGTGAGTTCAAAAGTACCGCTGGATTCAGGGCCATTAGGTGAATGAAAGGTTTGCTTTATCCTAAAGGATACTCATCTCTGAGTTTCAGCGGCAAGAAATTTTGATTGTCAGGAGCAGGGCCTGGGAGGGGAAGGGGCACTGCTGCAGTCATGGGGCTCTGTGGTAGAGCCAGTGTCAGTACATGTGTGACACTCAGTTCTGTTTTACTCAGAGGACAGAGAAAAGAGTAAAGTAAAGGCATTATCTTGACAGAACATGTTGAATACAATGAATATTCAATAGATGTTAGAGAATTTCTTCCTCGGGTCCAAAATCTACAGGATTTGCAACAATGTTAGTCAGCTTAAAAATTCTGGAGAGGAAAGAGGAGAAAAAGTTTCCCAAACCAGCTTGTGGATACTCTGTCCAGCTTGCTGCCTGCGCAGGGGCTGAAAGGGAGATGAGGAGCTAGAGGTAGTGCCTTCCTGCAGGGGAGTAAGAAAGCATCTCTGGGACCAGACAGGCCTATGAGCACAGGAAAGGCACCAAAAGGAGCTGAACATTCACAGCTTTCTTACTGCCTTGACCACAGCGAGTCAAATCTATGGGTTTCCCAGAAAAAAAAAAACAGGAAGAGATTGAACTACTTAATTCTCAGTATCTATGATAATGAGGGTTTGGATAAACAAACAGTTTTTGTAACTTAAGCTTCTTAGAGCATTAGGGAAAAGAAATCCTCAGATGACACCACAATGTGTCTGCTTATTTTTTTTTTTAATGCAGTCCGTCATGGAAGTGCAGGGATTGCCTACTCTTGAGTGTAGCCAATAGGCTGGGACATTGAGATGGCCATATGACCAGTATTGAGTATAAATCTACAGAAAAAGAACAAGCAGTCCTTTGTGCCACAAGATTATTTTGAATTTGAACTTTCGAGTAGCTACCAGAGGTTACCTCTTATCTTTGGCAGCATGAATTTCATGTCTGGATTGTCAGAGAATACAGAATATGAAAAGCAAGAAAGAAGAATGGAGGAATTAAAGTACCTAAAACACCCGAGTCATGGCTGAAATATAAAAAGGATTTCTGAAGGGTTGAGATTGAAACAGTAATGAAAAAATCCCCCATCTATAGCTATGGAGTTACTTACTACAGTGTTTTTGGTGGGAATTATGATTCAGTTCCTGGGGAGTCTCTTACTTCAATTAATTAAACTCACACTGAGAGGACTACTTCAGCCCTGCAATGATAATTTCTTTTGTCATGGGAAAGGAGGAAAAGCAATTTTAAGAGAATTTGGTGAGCCTTTTTTTCATTTTCTGATGTTGAAGACTTTGAGTAGAAACCAGAACTCAAACTGCAGACCTATATGTGGCGGGGGAAGGGCACAAGGAGAGAGGTTACAGGCATTGAGGACTTAACTGCAAAAAAGAATGGACAAACTCTCTGATATCATCAGCCCTCATCACCTCCTTTCTCTTTTCTGTATTCTTACTGCTTTTCGCCTTTCACCCTGAATTCTCTTTTGTTTCTGAACTCCAAGTTGCTTTTTCAAGAGACACAGTAAATTGCTTTGGTTTGCTTATATTATTTTTAAGTGAGGCAAAAGGGTAAGTCTTCCTCTCCAGGGAAAAAGGAATCATGCTAGTTCCTGTGAGCAGTAGGAAGAGTAATAACTAACTTATTGGAGCTGTATGGTCTTTCAAAACAGTCTGTTATTCTCAAAGGTATCAGTTTAACTCCTATGGGAGACACCAATCAGGTTTCACTCCTTTCCCTTTTCTCAGAATAAAACCAGGTTATTTGGAATCATATTCCACTTTGAACCAAGTCACTCAACACTGCAATATTCTCTTTCTTCGAAGTGGGACATACAGGAGTGCCTGCTGTAAGTACGAAAACACCAGAGAGTGATAAGAAATATACAATTAAGCCCATGACTGATAATGAACAGATGCTTCCCTCCCACAAATGCTTTCATATACCAAATTAAGTTTGGCTGTAAGATTTTTATAAATTCTAGGAATTTACTGAACTTGAGAGAAAAATATGACCTACCTTGATAATACCCCATGTAGTTATCTCTCACAGCAGGGCTTTTACCTTTTGGATACATTTTTCTTGTTTCTGTTAAACTGAATTTTCCAATCTTGGCAAAATGAAAACCAAAATGGCATGTGATTCATTGTCGGTTTACGATAAAAAAAACCACTGCACACATGGATCTTTCTCTACACTGTTACTTAGGTATTTTTCCTTTAGTGGGAGAGGGCAAAGATAAAAGTCTATCAGTTTGTATCAAGAACATAGCAAGAATATGCGGGCAAAATTTGTCATCATTTTTAATCCTGGTGTGGCCAGAATAGGATGACTTCCAGCAGCAATCTCTTTGTAACATGTTGGAACTTTACTTCGCCCTTTGGTATTAACTCATTAGTATTTACTACTGCACAGCAGGAGTAACCCCAGAACATGGATAGGAAGGGATTGGCGCCTTTAACACCAGTGCCTGTGCAGGACTCAGGCAGGATGGATAGCTGTGAGCTGTTGCAGCTGTGGGGTGATCACTGTGGCCAGGTGAGCAGCATGCACCTGCCAGCCCTCTGGCTCTGCTGCTGCTCTACTGTAAAACCACTGGTCAACCATTAACTTCTGTGTGTACTTGTTTCTTTCTTCCTTTTTATCTGTCCTGATGCTTTAAATGGGGAACCTCTGTAGGTGAAGGATGCATTTTATCATGTGTCTGTCAAGTACCAATCTTGGCTGGGAAATCTCAGCACTCCTGAGATATGCATAATAATTCCAATAAGAAAGGTAGAGCCTGACCATCTGGCTGCTGTTATGATACTGTCTTCCTCCATGACAGTCAGACACTCTATGCAGGTGCTTCTCTGTCTTTTTCTGTATTGGAAAAGACTGCTCTTTGACTTTGGACTGTCTCCATTGCTTAAAGATAGAAAAAGCCTGTGGTTATGCCACCTATCCTATGTACAGAGGCTGAAAAGAAACCCACCATCAGGAGGGTTGTATGCTATGGTAGTCAGCTGTGGGCAAGAGCTAAGCCACTGGTTTCACCCCTAACATGAGTGATGGTCACCACTCCTAAGCATCTTCTTGGATCACTCCATCCATGCCTATCTTGTGTCCAGATAACTTCCTTCATCCCCACAGAGTATGAATTCTCCTGCTTTTATTCAAACAACTATAGATAATTTCAGGATTCTGACTTAGTAGCAGTTCCAGCTCTGGCTGTGCCCTGCCCACCTCACTCCATTTGCTGCATGCAGAATTGGTGCATTTCTGGTTGGCATACAGCAGACTCTTCAGTGCTTTGGGATTGAGATACTCCTACAGCGAATCACAAAATGAAACAAAATATAAACTTGAAATTACTTAAAGGCTGCCTAATTTATGTTGATCAGAGTTTTCAAATAAGGTCTTTTTTTTGTGTTATAAGATGAAGTGTGACTCAGGATGATAATTCACATGGCTGAATACAGTGCTACTGATAATAATACTTAGCAGTGGGAAACTTTCAAATGCTTAGGCTCACTGTTTGTCTATTATGTTCTCCCATTAGCTGTTTTATTTTATTGCATCTAGAGTTTGCTTTAGCTTGCACAACATGTTTGGTACAACGTACATTAAAAACATGGCTTTGCATTTACAAAATTATTTACACTATCTCAGAGAGACAGCTTGCAAACTCAAAATGAAATTAAAACTCCTTTCCTCTCATGTGTACATACAACTCCAGAAAAGACGGGGAGCTGAGCATAGCTAGATGAGCAAGAATAATTTTGATAGTCTCTTTTCTGTGTAGAAAGCAAAGCACAGCACTGCTGTATGGCTATTGACTTGCTTCTGGTGCTGGCCAGTGTGTCTACAGGGCCATTTGGTCCCAGTGAGACCCTGTGTGAGGCACAGAAAAAGTGCAAGGGATGGATGTTCCTATTTAGCTATGCTGTGGCTGAAGACACATACCACAAGGAGTCACCCTAGGTCCCCAGACCTAAGCAGTTTCGTGTGGTCCAGCCTCCTGTCCCTGGTCAGGCCAAACTTGCTTATATCCAGAAATCATCACAGGCTGTAATTTTTTGAATCCCCATGGAGATCTTGCTGTAGCAGTGTCCTTGGGAGAGAGGCAAGTTCTCTGCATGGCCCAACGCAGGTAGAGCATTCACACATCATATTGCAAATTAGATGCTTATTCCTTTGGAAGCACTTCCTTTGTGCAAGGCAAATTAAATCTCTAGCTTCTCTGATGACAAGGAAAGAAGACTCTGTTTTGAGGACAAGGGAATTTCAGCTCTCTCTTGAAACACAGCTTAATTCATTTTAAGTGTTTCCTTCTGTGCCCTTACCTATTTTAAGTGTTTCACTTTTGAAAAACAGCATAGCATGAAATTTAGGCATTCATTCGTTGTCATTCTGTGCTTAGCTTCTCTCATATTTTTCTGCAGTCTGTATTGGTTTTCTACTTTTTTATTCAGTTGCCTTCAAAACAATGGCAAAAGTCTCTTTAATCTTGATGGTAGAGAATCCAGTCTCACTGGAGGAACACCCTCTTAGACTTCTTGACTTGCATGTCTCTCTGAAGACTTTCTTGGGAAGGACATGAAAATCTCAACATCAATTTCTTTTCCTAAATGAGACAAAAGAAACCATTTAGAAAGTAACTGGTGCAAGCAAATCAATTACAACAGACTATTCACAGAATGAATTAATTTTTTTTTTGTTTGCAAATATAGAATCAGTAGAATCATAGAATCATAGAATCGATTGGGTTGGAAAAGACCTCCAAGATCATCGAGTCCAACCCTTGGTCCAACTCTAGTTCATTTACTAGATCATGGCACTCAATGCCACGTCCAATCTGTGTTTAAAAATCTCTAGGGATGGTGAATCCACCACCTCTCCGGGCAGCCCATTCCAATGCCTGATTACTCTCTCTGGAAAGAATTTTTTTCTGATATCCAACTTAAATTTCCCCTGGCAGAGCTTAAGCCTGTGCCCCCTTGTTCTATTGCTGAGTGCCTGGGAGAAGAGACCAGCCCCCACCTGGCTATAACTTCCCTTCAGGTAGTTATAGACAGTGATGAGGTCACCTCTGAGTCTCCTCTTCTCCAGGCTAAACAACCCCAGCTCCCTCAGCCTCTCCCCATAGGACTTGTGCTCCAGTCCCTTCACCAGCCTTGTTGCTCTTCTCTGGACCCGCTCCAGCATCTCAATATCCTTTCTGAACTGAGGGGCCCAGAACTGAACACAGTACTCAAGGTGTGGCCTCACCAATGCAGAGTACAGGGGAAGGATCACTTCCCTGGTCCTGCTGGCCACGCTATTTTTGATACAGGCCAGGATCCCATTGGCCTTCTTGGCCACCTGGGCACACTGTTGGCTCATGTTGAACTTCCTGTCAATTAGTACTCCAAGGTCCCTTTCTGCCTGGCTGCTCTCCAGCCACTCTGTGCCCAGCCTGTAGCGCTGCAGGGGGTTGTTGTGGCCAAAGTGCAGGACCCGGCACTTGGCCTTGTTGAACTTCATGCCATTGGAATCAGCCCATCTCTCAAGTCTATCCAGATCCCTCTGCAGAGCCCTCCTGCCTTCCAGCAGGTCGACACTCCCTCCCAACTTGGTGTCATCAGCAAATTTGCTGATGATGGACTCAATCCCCTCATCTAAATCATCAATAAAGATGTTAAACAGGACTGAACCCAATACAGACCCCTGGGGAACACCACTGGTGACTGGCCGCCAGCTGGATGCAGCTCCGTTCACCAGCACTCTCTGGGCCCGACCCTCCAGCCAGCTCCTAATCCAGGAGAGGGTACACTTGTCCAGGCCATGGGCTACCAGCTTTTTCAGGAGTATATTATGGGAGACAGTATCAAAGGCCTTGCTGAAGTCCAGATAGACAACATCCACAGCCTTCCCCTCATCCACCAGGTGGGTCACCTGATCGTAAAAAGAGATCAGGTTGGTCAGACAGGACCTGCCCCTCCTAAACCCATGCTGGCTGGGTCTAATCCCTTGTCCACCCTGAAGGTGCTGTGTGATTGCACTCAGGATGAACTGCTCCATAACCCTGCCAGGCACGGAGGTCAGGCTGACAGGCCTGGAGTTGCCAGGGTCCTGCTTGCAGCCCTTTTTGTGGATTGGGGTGACATTGGCCAACCTCCAATCATCTGGGACCTCCCCAGAGAGCCAGGACTGTTGGAAGATGACGGAGAGCGGTTTGGCAAGCTCTTCTGCCAGCTCCTTCATCACCCTGGGATGGATCCCATCTGGTCCCATAGACTTGTTAGGATCCAGCTGGCTCAGTAAGTCGGTCACTATTTCCTCCTGGAATACAGGAGGGGTATTCAGCTCCCTCTTCCTGTCCACCAGCTCCAGAGGCCAGTTGTCTTGAGGGCCACCTGTCTTACTGGTGAAAACTGAGGCAAAGTAGGTGTTAAGTACCTCAGCCTTCTCCTCATCTTCCTTAACTATATTTCCCTGCAAGTCCAACAGAGAATGGATGTTTTACTTGCCCCTCCTTTTGTTATTAATGTATTTATAAAAGGACTTTTTGTTATCCTTAACTGAAATAGCCAAATTTACTTCAAATTCCACTTTTCTTTCCCTAATTTTTTTCCTGCATGACCTAGCTCTATCTGTAAATTCTTCATAAGTAGCCAGCCCTTTTTTCCATAGTCTGTAAACTTTCTTTTTATCCCTGATTTTTTGCAGAATCTCCCTATTTAACCAAGCTGGCCGTCCTCCCCTCCGGCTGGCCTTTCGGCACACTGGGACAGCCTGTTGCTGTGCATTCAAAATCTCCCTCTTAAAACATGTCCATCCCTCCTGGACCCCCTTACCTTTAAGGGTTGTTTCCCAGGGTATGCTCTGAATCAGTTCTTTGAATAGGCCAAAATCTGCTCTCCGAAAGTCCAAGGTAGAGGTTTTAATGGTGGCTCTCCTTGCATCCCTGAGGACTGAAAATTCTATTATTTCATGGTCACTATGCCCCAGGCGGCCTCCAACCACTACATCATCTACCAGCCCCTCTCTGTTTGTAAACAGTAGGTCTAGTGAGGCCTTCCCCCTGGTAGGCTCATTTACCAGTTGATGAAGGAAATTGTCCTCTATACACTCCAGGAACCTCCTTGACTGCCTCTTCTCTGCAGTATGAAGCTCCCAGCAGATATCTGGCAGGTTAAAGTCACCCACAAGAACAAGGGCTGGAGATTTTGAGACATCATGAGCCTAGTGTTTAGAGAGATGAATTAGCTGTTTCCTGATATGGAGCTGATTCATGAATAGTTAATTGTAATTCAATTCATAGCTGTTTTGAGAGCCCACAGATCATGGTTTGGGTCCATTTTCCCTAACTGGATGCACGTTGTTCTTTTAGATTCTGTTTCCCTGGTACAAACATTCATTATGAAAAAATCATAGTAATGATTTTTTGCTGCTATGATGAGAACTCCTTTCTTTAGACCATGGGGGAAGGGAAGGTCTGCTCACCCAAAATATTGTGCTGAAAAACTTCCATACAATTTGAATACAATTCCATACAATTGGAATACCGTTCCATACCATGTCAGCCATGGAGATGATTCTTAATCCATCTCAGATGTTTTACATGTCACACAATGGTTAATTTTTCAGGTGTGCCTGAAAAAGTTGGCAATGGCTAATGACCCAGCTTCAAAGGCTGATGACCCAGCTGATGACTTCAAAGCACAGAGAGAGGAGCGGAGATAAGATCAGAAAACGGCTGGAGGAGAATGATAAATGAAGATGTAGCTCAATAGCTTTACCCATCTACCTGCTGCTGTGGGGGTATGCTGATGCAGTGTTTTGTGTGTGGAAATCTCATAAAGGCAGTTATTAGAGTCCTTACAAGCCTGTGACAGGTATTTCCTATAGTGTAGGTGTCTGCTGTGCTCCTGGGGCTGGTCTCTCTGAGGGCAGTCAGCGGGGTCAAGGTGTGTTGCCAAGGAAGGGACAGACTGACCTAAAAGGAAATAAAGTGAAGTCTTTAGATGCTGTCACATGGAAGGCTGAGGGTTGTCAATGGCAAAGGTAGTTCACTAACTTTTGACTTTGGCAAATGGATCTACATCTCATAGTCCATTAAGGAGCATCAGATGGCACAGTTACCTATAATGTAACAACCGCTCTGAGGCAGAGATCTCTCAACTAGCTCTCAGTGCTCACAGATGTGAACATCTGTGCCCCAGCTACAGCCCATGGTTATAAAGTGATGATATCTGTTTGGATTATTTTGTGAGGAAAAAACCCCAGATACCACAACTTTCCCATTTGCCATTTTTCTATCCAGCTTTTCATCTCGATTCAGGAGGTGCACATTAAAAATAAGTCTTCGATCAGCAGTTATTTCTGACCCATGGATTATGTTTGCTTTTGTTTCATTTCATAGGGGTCTTGTCTTGGTCTGGCTTAGATTTTCCTGGTGCTGTTCACTGAAATGTTTTATTTTCGATCATTGCCTGTAGGCACTGACATGGATTAGCTTTGGCAGCACCATGCAGGGGGCTTACACACCCTGATGCTCACTAATTACAACCTCCTGAACATCCTAACAGCTATAATAATACAGTGATGTATATATAAAGTCACGGTCTGTCAATGTATTGCCTCTATGGTGTAAACCCTGCAAGCAATACAGTCATGACTATAAATCCCTTCATTGCATGGAGAGTTTTGTTCTTTGGAGTGGTTTCTATTTACATGTGCTCAGGTTCTTTTAATGTCAGAAAGAATGTAATACTGCACAAACTCAAATCTTGGAAACACATGGAGACGCTATATCTTTTTTTTTTAACTCCCTATTTTTTTCCTTGCTTATAACTCCCTTACCTTCTTTCTTCCCATAGCTACTTGCCAACGCTTTTTCTGGCATGGCACCTGAAGTGCCCAATCCAGGAAAACCCATATAAAGATTATTTGTTTTAAATCTCTGTGTTAACAGTGTATTGAGCTTGCTAAATACTTGTCAGGGTCTAAATATGACTTCAGCCACCTAATTTCTTGTGTGTAAATTGCTGAGTTACAGGTGATGAGGTGCAGTGCAGGCGAAGACTGTAAATTTAGTCCCCTGAAATTCATGCAGTGGAGCTGTTAGGGCTAAGGTTTTATTTCTTCAATCAGCTCATCAACTCCTACTAGGCAAAATTACTTCTTAGTGTAATGTGGACACAGGTATTTAGGATCTCCAAGTGTTGTACAGAATTAGACAAAGGAGAGAGTATTTTTCCTACATAGTATGGACCATGGAGGTGCTGATCCATCTCCTGTTGCTGCAAAGAAGGTCAGCGTGATCACGCTGCCAAGAGCATGTCCCCATCAGGTGCTAGAGTTAAGTTCTAATATTCTGCATGACCAAAGGGCTGGGTGCTGGACACCCCTAAACACCTAGAGAGCTCTGCTGAAGAAAATGGCAGATAATGTCTGTTCTGAACCAAACATGATGATCATGTTAACGAAGAAATCATAGAGTTTCCTGTGTCCTGCTCTGATTGGTCCCACATGATGTGTTTGAATAATAAAGGAAGGCCTTAAGGATTTAAAATCACTCAGATTTCAATCACTCAGGTATGCCCTCTTAACCTCCTCTTGGCATGTACATAGCAGAGCCACCTTAATTTCATTGCTGGGGGAATTCCCCAGGAATGGGAGTGGATTTTGCCTATATTGGCAATGAGGGTTTGCAGTAGGGAAACCTGTCCAGTTTTCACACACTCAATATACTCTCCAAAGTAATGATATAAAAACAAAGAGAATGGAAGATTAAGGGTTTATGTCATTCTATTTGACAGAACACATATGCTACTTTTGCAGAGATTGAAGTAATCATAACTGAGCACATGGAAAATTGCAAACACATAAAGGTTCTATAAAAAGATGCATAAATCAAATTATGAAGTGATTTTAATGCACTTTTTGACCTACATTCTTTTAGAGGAATCATCAACTACATTCTGTTATGAATCTTATTTAATAGTAAGAATGAAGATGATGAAAATATCAGACACTAGCAAAAACTTCTTCACTTCTAAAAAAAAATTATATCCAAACCTTGAGGCAAAAATGTTAAAAATAGACATTTTTTCTATGAAACTATTTGCACGAATGTAATTAATAGGTTTTTATCTAAACCATCTGGCAGAGGAAAAGCATTAAAATGTAAAGTCACGTATTGAAGCCCACAGAGACTTATTCTGAGTGCTATATGTGAAAAAAAATGTAAAAAAGGAAAACTCTGTATCTTTAACTTCATTTATCTCTGGACTTGCTCCCCACAGTACAAGATTTAACCAATCAGTTTTGCTTTGGCAACCAATACACTCCTGCTTGTCTTTGCATAAAAATTGTGATCCCAGTAATGCAAACTAAATTCATTTCAGGAAAGTGATCAGGGGATTAGCATTTATGATTTGCATGAAATTTTTGTTTCCCCTTAACTAAACATCTACAGGAAAATCAGAAACAAATGACGTTCACTTTCGCTTTTTCTGTACATGTAAAACCAGACAGCAAAACCTCAGTTTAAAATAGCACAATTTACTGTAGCACATGAGGTGTGTAACAGGAAGTAACCAACAAGAGTTTCTCACTCCCTTTCACAATTTGAGACCAAATAACCATGATCTGCTGGGCTTTTTTTCTATTCCACAGGAAGCAGTTTTTGTGTAAAACAATCACAGACTAGCCTAGATTGAAAGGGATCTCTGGAGGTTTTCTGGTCTACCCTATCCCCACAGACAAAGCTGATACAACTTAGAAAGGGCTCTTCAGGCCTATCCTGTTGAGTTTTGAGTGTTTTCAAGGGAGGAAATCCCACATCCTCTCTGGGCTCCAGTTTCAGTGTTTTCAACCTGCCCCCTGGTTACTTTTTCCCCTAATATGTAATCAGAACTTTCCTTATTGAAACTTAGTCTGTTGTCTCTTGTCCTTCATGTGTGCTTTCTGAAAGATCTGGGCTCTGTCTCGCTCTAAAGACCTACTAGGCAGTTACAGACTGCAGTAGGAACTCCCTTCCTTGAGACTAACCATATCCAGCACTCTCAGACCTCCACCTGTGCCCTGTGTTCCAGTCCCTGACCATTGTGGTGGCCTCTTCTGTATTCACTCCAATATGTCAATGTTTTCCTTGTACGGGAGTCACTTCTAGAAAGGCTGCCACCTCTAGAGTCAGATTTCTTTCCAGTCCAAAGGTGACATGAGTATAAGAAGATAGGATAGCCTGCTTCTGACTTTAGTTCAAATTGTCCTCAAACAGTATTCTCTTGAGGGTTTAGAAATACTCAGCCTTGAAAATTTATTACCTACATACTGCAGAAGCATAACCTTCTTGCCAGGAGTTCACTGTGTGGCTGCTTCCAGCCTGCATACAGAGGGCAGCTTCTGCTGCAGAATCAGATGTAGGACAGTCCCATTCAGCTGCCATGACTCTATCCCTGTGGGTCCTATCAGTCTCCTTGGTGGCAGACAGGTGTGTATATATGGTGCTTTGTTAACTCTGATGCAGAAAGGCATGTAAAAGGCTTCACTGAGTTCTGAGAGAAATTCTGGGGAAAAAAAAAAAGAGAGAGAGAAAGAAATAAATAAAGACATTTGAGGGATTCGAACAGCATAGTCAAAATTCCAATCTCATGAGCTTTGAAATTTTAATCAAAGATTCCAGGAACCTAGGAGCAGAGATTACTCAGACATCTCTCTCTTGTTATTTTAATCTTTCTAGAGACAATTTAGAGTTAAGTTTGAAAATAGCACTCAGCTGTGCACATATGACTTAAAAGTGAAAAACTGCTAAAGACAAAACCTGGCAACTTCTCCCTTTTTATTATTTGTAAAATACCACCTAAGTTAAAGCTGCCCTCGTGGCTCTGAGCACTTCTTCACAGTTTTTGAACTTTAGTTATGACTAAAGCAGAAGACTGTTTTTCAAAACTCTCAGATCTCAGATACCTTTCCTCTAAATTACTCTGTGTCCTTGGGTACATCACTTACCTCCTTTCATATTCATCTCTTTAACAAAACCATGTAGCACATGCTTGTATGCCAGAGGAGTGGAGAGGCTCAGCTCATTATTTTGAACTCTGAGCAAAACATGAAGGCTTCCTCTGCTAATTAGGGCATCAGCCTTATTTATTCAAGTGGTGACATGTTTTTGAATGAACTTTGGACCCTCATGTTGCTATCTAAGCTGTGCTGTAAAGACAGCAGGAAAAGTCTTTCTCATATCTTTAGTATTTAACAATATGACTGCACTGATGGAATAAACATGGATCCAGGTGCTTCATTGTGAAGAAAGTCAGTATTACAAAAGCAACCTGCAGGCTTTGTGTCTGCAAAGGGCTTATGCTGCCACGGGGACTTTGATAGAGCACAGTAAGGTGAACAGGCCCCATGCCCCCACCCCCAGCCCATACTGGAAAGGTTTTGGGCATTTTTTACTTTCTACTGAAACTTGGCACTTTGAGAGGATCAAGGTCAGCATACATGCTGTGCATAGAGCTGAGAAGTTTTTATTCTGTGATTCAAAGTATGAGAAGCTGGAATGTCACTAGAGTTTTCTTTTTTTTTTTATGTACAGGAGACATGCAGATTGTAAGGCAGAACTTCTTAGAAAACTAGTTTAGAGCAGCATGTGAAATGTGTGATTCTGGGAGCCTTCAGAGACTTTCACATTACAAAATGTGAAAGTCTATGTGTGCCCAGACTTCTGTGAAACAGGGGTGCATGGAAAATCATAGCAGATCACCTACATGTATGTTTGATTTAGCTGAAAAACACATTTTATGAAGATATCTATCCTCGATCCAATTTTTTTTCCCTAAAATTTGTTGTCTAGTTTGTGTACCGTGTGGTTTGCTAAATTCAGATTTAAAAGTACTTTGTTTCCAGTTTGAAATAATATGACCTAGACACGGCCTCTAGACATGGCTGTGGGTTCTCTGGTTCTGCCTGCTGTGTGAGCTCGGTGCCTGCTGCCTGTATCCTTACTGCTCAGCTGGCTGGTGGTCTGGGAAATGCTGATGTTCTAGGGGTTACTGGATTACAGTTGTTCTCTGCAAACAAAATTCACATCTGTTCTGACAACTTATTTCAGCCTGATGCAACTTGAAAAGGTCGAGATTAATCCCAGAAAATCAGACTTCTATTTGAAAGGCCAAATCAACTTTAATTGTAACACAAGGCTATTTGTATTGGCATTTAGCTGCAGCCATTTATCCTTCTTTTCATTGGTATTATTTGTTTCTGAGTTGCTATTAAGCCTGCATGCTAGCTGAAATGTTTTAAGTAATGCAAAAAAATAACAGCTGACATCTTTCCTTTTACAGGTTTCCACTGACCCAGGGAATTTTGTGTGCATGGTTTTTATGAATTTTCTTTATCAGCAGACTGAGCAAAAAAAAATCATGGAAGAAAATGTCAGTAGATTTTATAAAGATTAATGGTGTCTACTGTACTTTCACACAGCCTTCTAGCCTCTTGCCTACATCCATCAGAGCCTGAGGGGATGAACCCCTCACTCCGGAGTTCTGCCTCCTACCCTACTTAGATCACAACTGTTAAGGGGTTTAAAGCCCCTTTGCATTACACCAGTCGCAAGCTGTGGTTTTCCATGTCAGTGAGGTGACTAAACAGCGGCACTCTCATAGGTGGGGGGCAGGTTGGTGTAGCACTTCCCTAACCACCCTGGCAGCTGCCATCGGCTCAACCACTCAGCCATCAACGGATATCTGAGCTCTCAGATCCCCTGAAAAGTGACAGGATGAAAGACACTGATTTGGTAACACTTTGTTCTTGCTGTTTGGCCTGGAGAAAGATACTCTAAGTGGTAAGATTGTTTAGCAACAGCTGGCAAGCACCCGGGTGTGAGCCTGATTTTCAGACATGACAGGCACTTACAGGAATGTTGCCAGATACAGCTGTTTAAAAGCCTTAATAAACAGCAAGTCAATACTAATCTTTGCCAAATTAATCTTTTCCTTGACAGCCCATCAGAGCAATTATGCTCAGACTCGCTGTAAACACACAATTGTCAGAGGGTAAGGATCTTCTCTGCAGTATACTGTGGATTTTTGCACAATTTGTTTTCCAAATAGGTAGGTTTCCATTGCTTTTACCCTTCCTCTCACTCCTTTCTTCCCCTCCCCCCTCTCCTATTTTATTTGCTGGCCAATTACATGATTGCCAGATTGGTATTAGCCTGAACAAAATTTCTTTGTAAAGTGTCTATCACAGCAAGCCCTTAATAGAATGTGAAATGATGACAGTTGCAGGATCCATGCAGATACACATTTGCTAGTGCATTTCTCTAATTAGGCAGTAAGTGTGACAGACTCTGAAATGTTACAAGTCATTGTTCTCACTTGTCCTCTTGTTGGTGGAGTAAGAGCTACATTTGAGTTGCGATTTAATGTGCTGCTGGGTAATAATAAAACACATGACTTTGCAAAGGAAAGCGAATGCTGTCTGTGAGACCTGACACAAAGCACCTCGTGTTCTCCGAGGTGCTCAGCACCTCCTGCAGCACTGCCAGCATGCTGCTATAGTCACCAGATATTTTATTTAAATGCAAAAGGACTTGAAAACATCAGATAAATAGTTAAAAGGCTGTCTGTGTATGTATATATGTATCTTTTTGTCTATATGTGTATCTGTAACTACATCTGTCTCCATACCTACCTATCAATGGGAGTTCAGGGGAGTAACTCCTGTATGGGCTACATAACAGCTCTTTAGCTCCTTCTCGCAATGTGTGCAAAACAAGGATTTTTTCCTATTCCATGTTCCCAGAGTACAAAAAGGGATCTCTCTGGATCTGCCGTGTTTACAGGACTGGGTAAAAAACAGGCAGATACAGACTTGGAGATGGTAGTTCAGGGTGGGATGAGGTCCCAAGAGGCTGAGGAAGGTGCTAAGAGTGTGTTTTACCTTCCACTAATGAGATCTTTTATTGTTGAGTTTCTTGTTTACAGAGGAGCCTCACAGGGAATATTTGGCAGAGATGCCACTGGAATCAGGAGCTGGTATTTGGTGAGAGAAAGAGAAGTGGGCATGAATACATTACATTTCATCGTGAATGGCTGGGGCTCTCCATGAATACATTACTTACTGCCTGTGGATGAATGTGAGGGGAAAATCCTGTGGCAGGTCCCTTTGAATCATTTTTTTGGGTCAGAGGCAGCAGCTGGATGAGATTTCTGCTTGAACATGTGTGAATTTGGGGATAGAGAGGCCAGGATCCATGTCACCAGAACAGGGCATGCTGAGAGCAGCAGTAAATTCGAAGAGCCTTTTCTTTTCAAAACCTCTGCTTACCTTGGTGCGAGCAAATGGGATTTGCATCCTGCAGAGTGCATATGTTGCCAGCTTTGCATTTTGCCCACCACTTTTCAAAAATAATTGAAAAAATATTAATTTCAGTTAATGGAAGACATTATTTCGCATGGTTTCTATCACTTTGACAAATTTTTATTGTATTAACTAGCTTTAATGTGTTGCTTCAATGTGCAGGTTATTTAGTTCCCGTGTGCTTTCTCATTATCATGGTTAGAGTAGATGGTGACTTGCAACCAGTGACTTGGGTTTAAGTGTTAATGTGGTGCCTAAGCCACAGCTTTCCAGCAAAGGATGGTGCACATCTTCATGAACTCCAGTGGAGTTTCACCTGCTTACAAACAGATATCAACCACCTATTAACAATTTGGATCTGTCAGTGCACAGCTGAAAACAAATAGCGGATTGCCCTTGGTTGGCAACCGCTTCTTTTTTCCAAGGTCAGACATGAAGAACTGACATTTATGCAGTGAAGTTTGATCTTCCTTTTGGATCAAAGTGGTTTCAGTATAATTGTGGCCAAACTGCTGCTCTTCCAGCACAGTTGTCCCACCTGAACAGACCCCAGAATGACACTCAGAGCACTGGATGGGTAAGGTGCTGCATGGAAAACACACCACTTACACATGGAGAGACATCAACTAGCCAGAGGTTCATACAGAATAAGTATTTTATTCATGATGTATTTTTTTATTTACATTAAAGTCTTCTTGTATTTTGAACTCTGCTTGGATATCGAAATTAACAACTTTATGTGACTGCACACCTGCTCTAAAAGAAATGAAGATAGCACAGTTCTTTTTCATAAAAGAAACAGGAAAATTGCCTGTCAAAATCAAAGTTGATTTTTCTCATTCCCAGTAATTATCTTCTCACTTTAGAATTAACATGAGTGGAAAATGTAGTTTACTATAATATAATAAATAGAAGACATTGGGTAATTAGTAGTGCTGGTATATTTCTAAAGTACTAAACAGACAAACAATAAACTGTGAATTTAATCACGAGTTCTCATAGAGTTTCAAGACAGGAAAATTAGAGTTCTCAACTACAGTAATTTGAGTAATCACATCTGATCTGCATTATTTATTAGTTATTACATGCCAAGTGATTCCGATTGTACATTGCCTGAAATCATTCAAAAGCAAGCATGCCTTTGTTTCTGTTTTGTTTTATAAAGAAAAATCAATGGCATTGCATAATGTGTATTCTATCCAAATTGCTTTCTTTATTTCACATAGAAAATACAAATCAGCAGTACTCTCCATTAATGAGAGAAGCATCTGAGATTAAATCCTCCACAAATGTATTTTTGGA
Source organism: Pithys albifrons albifrons (assembly GCF_047495875.1). Lineage (NCBI taxonomy): Eukaryota > Metazoa > Chordata > Aves > Passeriformes > Thamnophilidae > Pithys > Pithys albifrons. Next base: position 67,187,388 of record NC_092461.1, on the reverse strand, counting down.
GCTATCCCTGATCCCAAGAATTGAGCAAATACCTTCTTTTGGATATTTTCATCCCTTTTCCTGTGCCTGTTGAACTTACCTTTAATTTTAGGATTTATTTCTGATATACTCCCTAAAATTCTGTAGGAACTTCTGCATATATAATAAAATGCCTGAGGCATATTTGGTAATATTTGTTTTGGTAATATGTTTATTCCATTTGACTTATTAACAAAAAATGATGAAGTTTCAAGAAGCACTGTTATGCAGTTTTATTCAGTTAGTTTTGTTAGTTCAAGTCTTAGTTTTGGGCAACTTCCTGCTACAATGCTTTAAAAAGGGAATTACTCAAAATACCTTTTTTTTTGCTTCTCCTTAACAACCAAAGAAATAGAGAAATAATTATTGGGTACCTTCATTTTCTACCAGTAAAGCAGGTTTGGTGTTATATATGTCACTGTAAAAACTAAATAAAGTATTCACATCAGTTGTGAACAATTTGTGCCAGCAAAAGTTAAAGCGTCAAAGAAACTTCTTTAAAATGCTAACAAATTTACTTACAAACACCTATATTTATTAATTCATAAATAGGCGCAACAGGTTCCATAAAAAAGATTAAATACAGACACAGTATGAAGAAACAATAATACATAGCCATATGTAGAGGTTATAATTTAGCTGTCTCCAATCTGTTTCTGCATCTAATAAAATATCAGGTAAGCATTTGGCAGTTTTATACATAAAAGGACTTAAATGACATTTACTAACCAGTACACATAAAGTGATTTTCTTTTTAAAAAAGAAGCATTTTTTAGGCAGTACAAAATAAATGTGTTTGCTCTTTATCAACATTAGTTTTTTTTCCTAGTTGTTATTTTTTGTGTTTATTTCATGAGACAAGGCCAATATCTTTAATTAATATAATTTGGGACTATTTTACTTTTTTCCTCCAAATACTTTGAAAATATAGACTATTAGTCAGTTGTTTAAAAATGAAGTAAAAATATGAATGTTTGCCAATTTAACCCTTATTGTGAAATCAATAAACTGGAATGAGCCAGTTTCAATTACAATTAGCTACAAAAACATTCACATTTTATACTCTAGGAGAGTGTAACATAGATGCTATTTACAAACTTGCTATGACTGCTACATCAAGCCATTTAAAAAGTCTTTAGTAGTTTCATATAAACACCCATTATGAAAAACCAATGGAAAATCCAGGACTTTTATCCGAGACATCTACAGTTGCTAAGGCAGTTACTATCGCAGCACTTCACAGCAAAAACCAACATAAAATCTGAATGGTCCAAGTTTCCTTCAGGGTAGAAGAAAAGCAATGTCCGTTAAAGGATCTCAAGGTAGGGGTGGAAAAGAGAAAGAAAGAGAAAAATGGGTGGAGGGGAGGAGGAGAAAAAGAAGGAAGCAAGACTATTTTTTCCATAGTGGATGACCCACAAGCTCAAATAGTCCTAAGTGCTTAGCAACTTGTATTTCCTAATAAAATGCAGAACTGCCCTGACTGCATAAAGCAATCCATGATGAAAAGACTTCCCTGCATTCCTCAGTGGAAAGGAGAGGTGTTTCAGATTCTCAGGTAAGGTAGAGTGCTTTGTCCCTCTGCATGCCACTGTTCAAAGAGAAAAAGAACAAACGTGAGGGGTTTTTTAAATTTGAAAAAATTTTAGTTCTACTTTTCAAAAACCCCACAATCCCACAACCCTACAGCATGTCATTAATTCCAAGCATATCACTGGAGTACAGCTGCATTGTCATGGTAATAAGAAAAATCCTAGTGCCATAGTGACATGTAACAACCTGGAGACCACATCTGGCTCTAAATTGCACAGGACTGGGATATTGGCTTAAGTGCTGGTTTGGGAACACCTGCACTGGTGGGCTGATAGCACTGACTATCAAAAACCATATGGGTAGAACTAAGGGTTTTAGAACAGGTTTTGAAACAATACTCCATAGGCACCCTATATGAAGTGGTCACTTTCCCTAGACCCTAGAGAGCTTAGTTACGTGAAGATGTGTGTCAGCCATGGATATCTCTGACCTATTTTATTTACTCATACAGACAGAAACAAAATGTGATGGGTTGGCAGGTTCAGGTAAACACATGCAAGGGAACACCAGAAGCTTCTGGCACGTCCAGCTAGATCAACTCTCTACTGGAGACCAGGCTCTACAGGAAACCCACCAATGCACATTGTCTAGCAAGCTTTTGCATTAAGTTCTTTTTGGGTTTCAGCTTCAACTGAAGCATATCACTTCAGGACAAAAAGGAGTAATTCACCAATTTCAGATTTGGAACAGTCTGTAGAAGTCAGAAGAAAAGAGTCACTTAAAGCAGAAGAAGCATCGCTGATGGGACTTGGTACACACTTGCATACTGCAGACGTTTTCTGAGAGGGAGGCTTTACTGTTAATCTCCTGCTTCCTTGACAAAACCTAGGCACCAGTTCTGTTCTTCCACAGCTTTGCAGCTTACTTGGTTTGGAGTACAAGAGCAGTACAGAGCAAATTACACTGTACTGGTAGTTTATGCCAATGCTATAGCAAGGATGGGTTAAGGTCATGCACAGAGATTCACAAAGGTGTATCTACACAGAGTATATACAGGGTCTGCTCAGAGTAAGCTGCTGGTGATGGAAAGCTATGCCCCATGGGTACCTGGAGGGCAGTGATGGGAACAAGGGTGCATTGCATTTTTTTCCAGAATCAGAAATCAAAGCCACAGGTGGCTGTGGCTTGTGTGACAGAGAACAGCCTATTCAGAGATAAGTGTCAGTGGTTGTAAAAGTCTGAGTAGGACAGACTCCTACAAGGGTCTATAGTACATATCAAGACATGATGGTGGTACAGAACAGAAGCAAGACTGTTCTGCTGAACAAGTGGGTACATCATATGGCAACAGTGATAGATTTGGAGAAAGTGATGCTGCTTTGAAGACTAGTTAAAGTCTGCCTCAATGGCAGCGGGTTCTAGTCAAGCTGTTATTCTGAATTGGTAACCAGAAAAAGATTTTTGTTCAGTTCTAGTTTGAGTTCCAGAAACACTTTAAAATAATAATGCAATTGAAATTCTCAATTTAAGTAAAGGTAATGGATGAAACTGGTCTTTAGTTCTGCTTTGTGTTCATTTGTCCGGGCTAGATTTGGCACTTTGATAGCAACCAAGATATTTTATCTGCCTTTGCCTTGGGGATTTATGCTAGGTGAAGGGGAGGTCAGGCTGGTGAGCACATTCACAAGGCTCAACATTTATCCTTTAAAACTGAAAAGATACCTTCTGTTCAGTCTTAAATGCTTGCAGATAATTCCTGGGACAGTAATAAGGATCCACAAAAACCATGCTGCAGAGGAGTTGAATGCTGGGAGGGGTTACTAACCTTATGTTAAGGCCATGGAGCTCCTACACATATGGTGTTTTGTTTCTGGTTACAGTGATGTGATCTTCATGCCATTCCCTTCCATGTATCTTGTATCACATGTATCAGCCCTGCCTCTCACTGACGTAGATTTTCATGACTCAGATTAGTTACTTTCACTGGCAACAAGCCTTCCTCAGCAATGGAGTATTTAGAGGAAATAGTTCACGCTATTTGTCTCTCAAGGAGGAGGTAGAGATCTTAAACCTTATTTCTTACACCTCTGATTTTCTATGGAATGGAAGTTCTCTAAGACTACAAAGTGTATGCGCTGTCATGAAGTGACAATGTCTAATAAATGTATGTATTGAAAACTTATTCTCTCACAACAGTCTAAATGATGAATAAATGCAGAGCCATCTCAGATGCACTTCCAAAACACTGCAGGAAAATAGGCAACAATCCTGTTCTCAAATTCTCTATCAGATACTTGTGTCATGAATGTTCCTCAACACAAGGTGGCATTCACTGGCTGCTTACCCATTACTGCAGTAGTCATTATTCCAGTCCACAGTCTGTGCTGGAGGATTTCTGCACCCTGAACGAACATACTCCATTGCTTGGGTAACAACTTGTGCAGCTGTTGATGTTGGATTGATGATATTCTGATAATCAGGCTGAAGAGTAAATCCCTAGAGGAGAAAGCAAGTACATTATAAAGTATGGAAACAAAGTAACAGGTTTGGTGTATAAACACCCCCCCCCACACACACACACAAAAAAAAAAAAGTGGTGTGTACTGTTAAACGGTAGACTACTTCTTTTCCAGATGTGCTTTAGGTTATAAAACTTAAAATAGGCAAAAATATGTAGGTACTTTCTAAGTTTTAAATCTTTCTTTGGTTTGAGAAATGAAACACTGTCAAACCATTGTTAGCTGTTACACAGTCACAGGATAGAACTAAAAGACACAGAGCAGTAACAATTCAAAACCAAGAGAACAACTCAATCAGCACTTGGACAAAAAGGTCTGTTTGCTCCTTAGAGCTTCCATTTAGATTAAACGTAAGGATACACACTTGTCACTAATTCCCAGAATATGCAACAGAATCTTTTTGAAGGATGTAGGCAGCAGGTGGCTGACTGTTTTATTAGACTACACCTATTCACGTATTGTTCTCAAAACCCTTTTTCTTCATTCAGTCACAAAGGGACCATCTGCTGCTTCTTTTATTTGCACTTCTCTCTCAACTAAACGGAAATTCAACCAAAGCTTTTTAACAGTTGTTGGATTAATGTAGTGAAAGTAGCACAGAATAACTTGCTTTTTGAAACCAAAGAGATGAGAAAAAAGTGGAAGTTACAAAGAGGCATCTAACCTGCTCCCTGAAATATCTGTCATATGAAAAGTCATAACAATTTTTAGTTCTTTTGATATATTAGGATGTTTAAATATTGTGTTTCAAACCCAGGAGAACAATTGAAATTTCAAGGCTAGTGTATCTGGTTCATCCTGTATAAATGTACATTGTGTTCCTGTAAAGTTAGAAGAATTGCAGTAGGTAAAAGCATGGGAATGATGTATGAAAACAATCGATGTCTGCTGAATAAACCCAGACCAAACTCCTTCCTGGGGCAAGGGCACAGAATTCCTACTCAAATTAACTGGATGTGCAGTTGTTAAATCAGGAACTGAACTTGAACCAAGATACCTACTTTGAAAACTCATTCCTTCCAGCCAAAGCCCAGACACAAAATACATAGAATTAATGATTTTAGTTAGCTTTTAGTTTTAGTTTAGTGTTAGTGCATTGTGTGATTGCTTCTTATGCACAGCCTTCATTAAGGCAGGAATTTTGTGGAGGGATATTTTTTTCTGCACATTTAAGAAGTCAGGCATGCTACCTTTTTGCAAGATAAATGAGTACTCTGTTTTTACCTGGCCCCCTCCATTCACAGAAATTAGCTTCCTTCAAATATAACATCACTTTTTTCTTCACATCCCTCTTCCTTGGCTATTCCCCAAGGTTCTACTGGTGTTCTGCCCTGCCTCTCATGTGCACTGTTATCTCACTCCACTCATATTGATCATGGATTTTAGTCTAGACCATAAATGATTGCAACTTTCTTCCTTAATCTTTTCCATATGGAGAATATCCTGAGTAACACTTCAGTACCTTAAAGGCTCTTTGAAGCCTCACTTTGACCCTGTTGACACTTCTATCCAAGTGGTGAGCAAGTTCACAGCTGAATTCTCCATGTGGTTGCCATGTTACTTATATACTGCCCTGCTAATGAGATTAAATAAAATGCACCCAAGGTGCGTTTTACACCCATGGTGATTGCAATCTCCATGCTCTGTACACTGCCTTTTCACCAAGTTCCAAATCTGCACAGCAAGCTGTGTAAACAACCGCCATGCCTGCAACAGATCCAAAGGAAACAGTAATTAAGCAGATTTCCCAATTACTTTAATTGGAGGTTTGAGTAATTAGAAGGCAGAAAATTTGGGTTTCTATACCATTGTCATAATTTTTATACAAAACATCAACCATAAGACCTTTCTAATGTAGCTGTAAGATGGAAACACATCCTACCCTCAGGCACTCAGAGTTACCTTTCATAGCAAAAACTCTGATCCATCTTACCATTTTTTCTTGAAAAAATCATATATACAAGAAAAATACTATATAGGGACTGTAGCCATAACAAAGCATGCACCTGAGCAGGCTTTATGAATGCTCAAGTACTCATAAAATCATAGAGTGAGTTGGGTTGGAAGAGACCTTAAAGACCATCTAGTTCCAACCCCTATGCTGTGGGCAGGGACACCTTCCACTAGACCAGGTTGCTCAGAGATCCATCCAACCTTGTCTTGAACATTCCAGGGAGGTGGCATCCACAACTTCTCTGGAAAACACTCATGCAGAAAGGAGACAGTTCCTCAAGATCAGAGGAAGAGACCATCAGCACAATATCCATTCAATTTTTTCCAGAATCAAGATAAATAAATAAGCTTAGATGTTGGAGAATAGTTCTGTGGTTTAAATGCCAGCTTAGAATGGGATGGGGACTTATTCTCATATTTTTTTCAGGTTTTCTGTGTGATCACAGCCAATTTGCTTTGGCTCTCTTCCAGCAAAGCATGCGTGCGCTTGGGCAGAATTGGTACCTCTCATTGGCTGGGACTGCAGATTCAAATTTAATTCTTTTACCTGTAAAATTACAAGTAACAACACTTTCATCTTGTACCTGGCAAGACTGTTTTGTTTACTGCTGCCTGGTGTTGGGATTTGTTTCTTAGGACACACTCAGGTGATAAATTCTAACATGGTGCGGGAGTATCTGAGCCAGGCTCCAGCTCCAGAAGCATCTTGGTGGTGCCTCTGGGAGGGGATGAGGGTTACCAGAAGACCTGCATTGTGGATGCTTGTTAAAGGAAAGCAATTTAAGCAACCTGAACTCAGTATCAAGGACTGATAAAGTACAGTACTGTTTAAGATGCAAGGAATAATCAGTTCAGCTTTTACATCAACAGAAAAAGCTCTGAAAATATAGATCGGTAGAACAGAGGGAGACAGCCTTGTACCAGGCTTGTGGTAAATATTTGTGTATTATTTATGTAAACCCTTAACAAACAATGATGAAATAAAAAGTGCTCAGAAAATGAGTGCTTCGAGGTCTAATTAAACAATGCTGAATGTTTTTGCATTGTAATGCTCAACAGAAAATTACCAACTGTTTTGCAACATGTCTGGAATTTTAAATTTCATTTTCTTGTTCGAGATTGAAATAAAAATAGGGAACTTGATAAAGATTAATTCGATGTCAGAAGGGACATTTGCTCTTTAATTAGATTTCTGTAGCCCTAGCAGTTTCGTTGTGCCACTATAGCAAGTCCTAAAAAGCCTGCAGCAGAACTAACGAGTGAACCTCATCTCCACACTTTACTAGGAACTAATTTCATTTCCTGCCTGTCTGGAGAGGTATTTTCAACAGGCATCAATGTTTTTGTCTTCACAACTGATTTATTCATCAATCTCAATGTGATATTTTAAACCTTTAAATTACATCCAAATCCTAAAGCATCTGTTTATTACACAAGGAAATTGAAAATCTGTCTGTGTGATATCATACAAAGATTTTTCCTTAAGGTTATAAAGGAAGTTGACAGATATTAATGATTTTTTTTTCTCTTGACCTCATTCGAAGACAAAGCTTAACAAAAAAGGAGAAAGCTGGACAAATACAGCCAGTCCCTGATTTTGCTGTATATAATATATATACCAAAAAAAATGAGGCTATTATTTTTGGCAGGATATGCAATCATCTTGCTGTATACATTTATTTTCTAAAGGAAAAGAAATACCTAAAAGTAGACTGAAATGAGTTATTATTAAAAAAAAAAATAAAATGTGACATACATTAATCTTCTACTGCTTTGTTATGCATAGGCACTTGCAGCCATGGTTACTAGACATTCAGAATTTAGTTTTGCTTGCTCTACCTGTGAACTGAAGTGGGACAGAGATTTTAATGGGACTCACCATCCCACACAGTGCTTGGGTGTAGGATTTTGAGAAGGGAAGGTGATGCTTCCAGTAGGGCTACTTAAAAGGGTTCCTTAATAAGGGCTGGGCATATCTGGTGGGGAGTGGGGAGTGAATCCTCAGTCTCATCACTCTTCACACCAAACAGCACAATACAACAGGCTGGATAGCAGGGTATACTCAGAAAGAATCACAAATGTCTGTGTGAGTACAGAAAGGAAAGAATGACCTTGCAATTGAAAACAGGATGCAGCTTCAGATGCTGCTTTAGCCAGAACTTTGGAGAAATTGTGCTAATTTGAATGACAAGGATTGTGAATCAGATTGTCTAATGAAAACTAAGTAAAATTAAACATCATGTCAAACCTACGAAACAGACTGGAGAGAAGCAACTCTGTATCAGTTAAAAAATTATACAGTGATAAGATGATCACATGGGCATTTAATGAAAGAAAAATCACACTCTTTTAATCTACTGTGAGTCTTCTGTATATCAAAAGTGGATGAAAGAAAAACTGCTGCACAGTGGATTTTGATTTTGCAAAGCAAAACTTTTACATAGTTCCTGTTAACATTATTTAAGAAAAAATGTGCTTCAGAATAAGAAGTTAAAGACAGTAAAAATCAGGATCTAATTTAAATCTAAGTATGAAAATAGAAATAAATGGTAATTTGTTTACAATTTGAAGGATTATCACCAGAAGCAAGCACTCCAAAGGTCTACAGTAGTGGTCATTACTTAATTTATTCATTAACTGTTTTGGAACAAATGGGAAAAGAGACAAAATAGTCTGCTTCACAGAAGTTACAATTGAGATAGCTCAAAATAGAGAAGATTGTTTAAAAGAAAATAAAAAATATTTACTAATGCTAGGCAAATGACAAAAATGCTAATACCAAAACATTACACTGCCTTGTGCATTTCAGAACAATTTGGATGCATTGCATGAGCTGCATACTCCACAGAGTTAATTGAGTTATAAAAAAACCCCAAAAAACAGAAATTGTGCAGTCACTGAGGATTTTTGGCTACCAACACTTCTGATCTTCTTGATGTTCTGTAGTTTTTGTGGACTCCCAAAGGAAACTGCCCTTCTCCAGCTGGCAGTCTCTCTTGATTTGGCAGCTGCACATGTGCAGTCAAGGAGTGCTGGATGTGGAGAAGGACATGGTGTTCCCTGTGGAGCTGATGAAGATCAGCTTATTGTCCTGGAAGCAGTGGGGGCAGAACTCTCTCCTCAGGTCAGCGCTTCTTATCAGTCCCTCAAAGTTATGCACAGAAGGGTTTGTGGATTTCACACACAGTGGTTTTCGTAGAACTGTGTTTCTGGCTGCCAGGACTGAAATCTGAATCTTTATGTGATTTTTCTTGGATCTGTCAGTCCTTCAGACATAATACAAGATGGTCTTTGATATGAAACTATCCTCCTTTTTCCTGGAGAAAATGAGTGGCCAAATGCCACAGAGTCACAGATAAAGCAGGGCATCTGAAGAGAGCAGAGATTCACAGAGCCTGCTACCATACAGTGTCACACTAATAAGCCATGAACTATTTCAAAGCTGGATGTTGGGGAAAAAAAAAAGAAAAAGAAAAAGAAAAGAGAACCCAAAAATGATGAGAGCAGTGGTCGCTGCTTCTAACATGCCTACAGTCTGCAATGATGGTGTCCAGCCAGGTGAGCATGCCAACACCTGCAATAGAAACCTGCCAGGATCCTGTTGGCAGACTTACGCTTCTCTTGCCTATTAAGCTTCATGGTGCATTGTGACATGAGAAAATTTGCCTCATTTTTAAAATGTGTTAGTCTGTTTGGTATGAGCAGTGCTGAGGCTTCCAAAGAGGAAAATGTCTCTTGTTGCAAGTCACACTGTAGGGAGCAGGATGTTAACTAGTTTCTGTTCTTGCTGCTTACATGCAGACTTTAGAAAGGCTTAAGATGGCCAAACCTTAAGCGTGGAGGAAATATAACAGCAGAAGGGAAGAGGAAGTGAAAAAAAGTTGAATTAAAGGCAATAATTGCTTCTGCTTTATCAGAATACATATTCTCTCATTCCTGTTAGCTGTTCTTTTTATGTAGCAGAGCACTCTACACAGTATTGTTTGGGACTGAACCTCACATTCTGAGTTCCCCTTCGCTCCTCAACATGGACCAGACATACAGCATAGTGACTCTTCTTTCTCCTCATTGCTTCTGACTCTGTGCTGTTGCCACTGTTGGGAGAGCTCACTGTTTTCCCCGCTACATCTTTTCCTCTTTACCATGCTCTGTGATCAGCAGAGTGTTTGCTCAATTTCAAGCAGAGGGGAGACCAGAGTCCTTTGTCAACTGAGTCAGAAAGAGGCCTTTACTTTCAGGTTATAGTCTCTTGACTTTTTGCTTTTTGCCTCCTGTTGATCAACCTGTCTTTTGTGTTTAACACAGTACGAAATCCCAGGGACAGTGTTTTCTATCCTTTTTTGACTAGACTAGAAAGAGTCATACCTAAGAAACTGAAGAGGATACCACTGTTCTGTTATGTCATGGAAAATCATGCTGTTGTTCATGCACCTGTTGCCCTGAAGTGTAATATACATTTTCCTTTGTCTTTGCCAACAGCAAAGGAAATGCATTCTATATTTAAATTCAATGCAAAAACTCTATAAACTGTTTTATGCTAAAAAAATATCTTCCAAAGTGAGATTACTTTGATAAAAAGCAGGAGCAAAAGAAATATAAATTGGCTTGTAGATGTTCCACAGTACTCAAAGAGGCATGTAGATTGGCAGTGTAGTATTTCAACAAGGAACAAGCACCTGTCACCTTGAGTGAAACAGAAATATCTCACCATGGTATCTTCATTACATCTTCAGCACCAGCCCTTCTGACTAAGGAGTATGGGTCAGTAAAAAGTATTTAATGCAAAATTTTGTGAATTTAGCAACGGATAACAGGTACACAGAGGTTACTTAGCTGTAATTTTCCTTAGTGAAACAAAAGACTCATCATGATACAGGTCTACATACTGACTTCTAGAGACCTGTTTTCTACTACCCAGTGTCCTGTATTTTCTCTTAAGCTAGAAACAAGTCAACCTCACGCCACACATCTCACAGACAACTGAAAGTACTCTCAAGTTGCTGATGCACACACCAAGTGCTACAAGCATGCAACTTAATAAAAAAAAAAATTAGAAGATTCCTATTATATTACTTTTTTTTTTTTTTTTTTTTTAGTATGTAATGGTTTAGAGTAATGTCTAAGTGTTTGGATTCATACAATAATGATGTTCTTTGTATAAATATGTAAGTATCTAACATCTGCATTACATCTTTTGCGAGCCTTTACTGAGCTAAAAATTCAATAAATAGGTTTTCAAGTATATTCAGTGAATTAGTGGTGATTGTGGAAAAGGCGTAAGGGGTTTGATCTTCTATAGTTCTGCACTGGTCAAGTAATGTACAAGTGACACTGAACTTGGCAAACAATCTGAACTTGGAAGGCTGATATAAAAACTTGCTGAAATATAGCTATAGTACCTCAATAGGTTGCAGTCACAGATTTTCAAGTTTGGTAAATGAACCAAGGTATTGCTTTGTGTCTCTCTGCTCTGAGCCTTCAGGTTCAACCAGGATTCCACCAGGTTTAGGATTGCCAGACAGACCCTCCTGGCTCACCTGTTGTTACAGTTTCAAAATCGTTCGTGGAATTTTTTTCTGTCCCTTACCGACACAGTGGTTTGGGAGTTGGAAACCAGAACAAGATGGCTTGTTGAAGGCCAGTCCCCCACTACCTGCTACCAGAGCCAGCTAACTGTCTAAAGCCTAAACAAAGAGATACCTGTGGTCATATCTACTAAATCTGTTTACTCTGATTGTGAAAAAATAAACTGGACCAGGAAAATGTTGTAAACGATTTACAAATTTTCCTTCATGATTGCTCAAAAAAACACTTTGAACTAAGATCAAAGTATCTGAAAAAGCCCAAATCATGCTAAGCACACCTTCTGAACACCTAAGTTTATCAGTCCAGATTGTTTACAACTCTTTTTGGTTTTTTTTTCTTTGTAAAATTTCTTTCCTTGTTAAATTGTTCTCCCTGATAGAAACTAAGGTTTTTGTGCAAGTATTCTCATCTCTAAAGACCAAACATGGGAGGAAATGTTTCTGACTTGGAAAGCGAATGCAAATGCCTTGTTAGCAAAGGTGAATTTATAGAGTAATTTAAAACATGCAGCAAGTTCATGACTATGCATTATCAGCCAGAACTGACAAATTTTGTGTATAAAATCTTGTAGATTCTTGCAACTCCATTCAAAAAATTCTCATTTTAACAACACTTTGCAAAGCAAGATCTTATTATTGATAGTCAGAACTCATCCAATACAAAAGGAAATTTTCGCTGATGAAATAAACAGCATATCTGCTCTAGCCCTCCATAAGACTGCACAATACCATGGTTGGTCTGCATTCATTCAGAACACCTATGAAATGTATTGAGAATCAACACTGAGAGTGGAAAAAAAAAGAATCCAAGCAAAACCCCCACCATTTTTGGCATTGTGGGCACAGCCCACTTATTTCCAGTAAAAAGAAGGTATAGCTATCTAGTAAAATGAAGTTATGAAAGCAGCATAAATTCATGTTCACTTAATCTAGCATGCTCAACACAACCTGTGTTGTTTTCTGTTGCCTCTAACTGTTCTATGTCACAGTCAGCACAAGGATAACAGCACAAACTACAACCACATCTTTTTATAGACATGCCTGCATTTTGTTTGTAAAATGTGTTCCCTGAAGACTTAACATTTCACTTATATTTCAGGGTACTCCCAGAATTGCATATGGGTCTGCAGACAACGATGGACATCATTGCTAGCACAAACAGTTCTACTGAAGTATTCCATCACCGAGGTCAACTCATTCATTTGTTCTTGCCCTTGAAAGACTAAGTCTATACTACTATGGTTTTGGAACCTGCAAAACTAAAGCTAATCCACAGCTCTAAATCTCCCTCACTGTGTCAACTTTTGGATGAGTCCCCGCTCCTGCCCCACCTCTCCCCCCACCCCCCAATAAAATTATTCCCCAGACGTCTGGAAAGCTAAAACTTACTTGCTGCATTGTAGGTGAATGTAAAGCAGACTGGACCTGGATTGGTAGCTGGTTTCCAATGGACTGCTGCATTGAAATCGGCTGGTGTTGCTGGATGTTGAGATGCTGGTGCAGAGGGGGGCTGATCTGAAGAGGTGGTGGTGGGGACACAGCCATGTTTGCTATGGAAACAGTCACTGGCATTTGGTTGTTGGGCTTGGGAGCTATGTTCCTGGGGATATTGGCATGCATGGCAGTGATGTGAGGATTCATTCCTGGTTGTTGGTGGTAGTGGGAACTGAGGTACAGTGCAGAGTGAGCCTGGGTGGGCCCATGAAACACTGACTGCTTTGAATTCATCATCTGAGGTTGTGGTGAGGCTTTAACATCAACAGGTTCACTGTAGCTCTGTTAAGAAAAAGAAAAAAATCAGACAATACTTACAAGCTACCAAATGTGGCTCTTCTACCCTCCAAGTGTGTTTAAGAGTCACACCACAGGAAAACATGTATCTGGACCATCAAATTGTCCTTGAAATGGCATTTGGTTATTACACTAGAAAAATAATTAATCCCTTTTACCTTACATTTTTATCTTCAACATTGGCAGGCGTTGGGTGGGGAGGGGGGGAGGGCGGGGGATGGGGAAGGTAATTTAGGTCCTCTGTTTACTGGTCTAAACTGGCATTTTCCTTTTTCCAAACTTGAAACTGGAATCACTGACCTAATAACTTAGACAACAAAGACAACCAAGCCTGACACATTTATTCATACAAGCAGCCACTACTATCAACCTCACATCTGATGGCCTAGTTGAAAAGAGATTCTGAAGGGTGGGTTCCAGCAAAAGCAAATGTTTAATTTTCCCGTTTGCAAACCAGGGATAAGAATTTCACTATCCTTTACTGTACATATTGATAATGCTAATAGTGCTCATCAGTTAGCTAACATGATGAAGAGGCTAAACCCCAACAGCTGTTCTGCATGGAACAAACATGCCAGTTGTTGTGCCAATACCTTTATGTTGAAGTGTTCTGTGCTGGAATGCTATCCATGCCACCAAACATGTTACAAAAGCTACGCATTAAGAGAAATAAGAATACTCTGAATAATTTCACTTTTACTAAAACTTTGTTAATCCAGTTCATAAGGTTCCGAAAATTCTGTTTTAAACTGGTGTCTATAAAATTGTTAGACTGCATCAGACACGGGGAAGTTATCTTACTAAAGCTGGAATAGTACTGCATAGACTACTGGAAACTACAGAGATTTTCAGAAATGTTATGGTTTGCCCTGATTTCCTAAAGTTGCTAGTAATAAAAACGCTCCCTTAATGAATGTGAATTTTAATATTTATAACTTGCTACATTTGCTTAAACTCAGTTTGCTCAGGTTTTTTTCATACTTTATTATCTTAGATATCCTTACTGTGAACTGAGTGCTTAAATAAATGATGAAAAAAATTTAAGAATTAACTCCCATATGCTTATAAGTGAGAATCGTAATTTAAGTCATACTGGGATCAATAGTCAGTGAAAGATGAAACATGTTGGAAAAAATGGCAGAAACGTCTCTCGGGAGAAAGAAGTCACTTTGTCAAAATAAGGCTGAAAGATGCATATATGCCCCTGTTCTGTGATCTCCATGTCATGTGTGCTCAGTTTACAAGTCAGAGTAAGTTTCATGTTACTCTTAGCACTCCAGGGTCAGTGAAGTCTATTTGTATTCTTTCTGAAGGATGCAACATCACCAACAATTCGCTGACATGCGCGTTACTGAAATTGCTTCATTATATGCAATGATAAAGATGAGAACAATAACTTAATTTTCTCTAAGTATAACTGCAGTTCCCTTAGCAAAAACCCCCTTGTTTTCTCCAGTAAATTAAGAACAATTAAATGAAAATGATAAAATGAATGCAAATCTCTGTCTCTGTGGATCTGCCTGGCTCTGCTCACATGTGGGTGTACACGTCTATTATGTATTATGTGCATGTTTGCAGGATTCAGATGCAGACATAAAAGACTGAAAGTAGCTTCAAAAATCTGCCATTATTTGGATATTATTTTTAAAACACTGAATTAATGTTCATGACAACATGAGAAATATTTTCCCCCTATCTTCCCAGTTGTATTTTTAGAACACTCTCGTGAGTGTAGGAGCAGAGACTGGCAGGTTTGCTGAAATTTCAGTGATTCAGAATGTTTGCTAATTAGCAGCTTGGTGAGGAGCCTCCTCTTGAGTGTCCCATGCTTATTACACATTACAGGAGGTGTATGCTCTGTTCTTTCTTTAGAAACTTGGATGTTTTATTGAGAGTATAGTCCCTTCATGAAAACAGCTTGTCTTTCCATGATGTAGCTGGCAGGCTCTGTGTGGTCCAAACAGGGATAATTGCTCCCAAAGTGTTTACGGGCAGATCGCTTAAACAATTCCTCCTGGTGAGGAGGTATCAAAAAACCTTTGCAGCACCATTTGTGACATGCTGATACATACTTATATTTAATTTGTAACTACAAAGATGCTGCCATACACCTCTTTAACAAAACTACATTGAACCAAGCTAATTATTGGGAAATTCTGAGTTCACACATAAGTGGTGAGTGCATGGCCCATACTGATAAAATTACAGACATATAGATAGTATCATTTAATACTTTAAATACCAAATTATGTTAAGAGGAATTGTACAGTCTCTGGTCAGAGATGAATAACACTTGTTATAACTCTAAGAAGAGCACTGCAAAGTGATCAAAAGGGACTGTTTGAGTTTCCTCAAGCTATTATTCACCTCCTGATCCAGTGAAAATCACAACAGTTCAGTTTAACAGCAAGTATTTTACTGTAATTTAGGATGCTTTGAATCCTATGTGATCCGAAACCAAATTGTCCAATATCAGTGTAAAACACATCAATACTATCAGTAACTGGGAATCTTGATAAATGAACCCATTAAATGCTATTCTCCAACATACTGCACTTCCAGATTTTCTGTGGATAGGTTAGAAACGCAGATTTTGTAAGTATTGCTGAAGCTAATAGAATAGGTGACGTCAAGTATTTTGGCTTCGTTATGTTACTTTACTGTGAAATATACCAAGAGGCATATATGATGCATAAGTCATGCTACCATTTCAGGCAAAATTATTGCATTCACAGACCTGAATGGGCACTGCACCTGCCCAGTACAGCATCACACAGTCTCAGATAAGGACCTTTATTATGAGTAAAACTAGAAAATAAGAACAAAGGGATTTGATTAGCCAATATGGGCTTCAAATGCACAGTCATGTTCCCCAACTTTGCAGGTTGAAATTCAGTCAATTTTTCTTTGCTTTGTCCAAGGAGAAGAGCACAGAAATCATTTTAAAAGTCCCCCAAAACCTCTAATTAATCTGCCCCAAACCAACACAGACAATTTACATCTCTAATTTTTGGGATTAAGTTCTATGATACAATTAGTTTGCACACAGGCCACAAAACACTGGGGCTTAGTATGTCCTCCATGCAACAAGGTCTTCTACTAGATCTCCAGTGAGAATATCTTTGATCACTATTATCAAAATGGTGATGTAAACCCACCACTAGGGGGTGACAGAATATTATATTTAGCTTATGGTAGGTGGTGGTATTTCACACATGGATTAGCGAATATACACTAGGACCACAAATTACTTGTTCCTGACAGTCTTTTGTGCTCCTTGCATGCCTTATATACTTGTTCTGAAGGTCATGTTGAAGCCTTATTCTGCATCTTCTTCATAGGCTAGGAGAAGGATTTCCTATGGACCTGTCTCCATCTAACATCATCACCTAATACTGTTGCCTAAATTAAAAAAAAAAAAACCAAAAACATAAATCAGAAGGTGAAGACAATGTAGGTAGGCCAAGGCAATGGAATGCTACAGAGAAAGTATAACTGCCCCTTTGGCACAATACAAAACCACTTTCCTCCCTTCCTGCCCAAGACTCTATTGTTTTATTGAAATACAAAGAGGGAAGAACATGAAATCTGGATGGAAAGAAAATGAAAATAGAAGAGAAATAGGGAAAGAAAGGAAATAAAATAAGTACTACTGCAATTCTGATGATACCAAACATTAACTAAAAGTAATGGTGGTCCATGACCTTTGGTCGACAAAATTATTTCACTGGTATCATATTTTCAAGGAAATGTGTGATGATACAGATGAGTGATGTTCTTCAGAGGAAGTGTTCAGAGTTGATAATTTTGCAGAGTTTGGAAAATGCTGAATCAAGTTCTTCCCCATGGTTTTCACCATATTTGTGTCTTACCTTCTGATTTTAGAGCAAAGAGAACTTTCTCATCCACTCTACTCCCATATTGTGCGCCAAAACTCCTTATGCCAAATTAAAGAATTAAATAAGGTTGAGGGGGTAAGTCTTGCTCATTTAGTTGTACTATTCTTTTCTACTGAGAACTGCCCTGGGACTAATAGTCCTTTTTATCACAGACTGAATTCAGGAACAGAAGTGTGCCTGTTCCTTACAGGAAAATGACATTGGGATTTCCCTCATCTCATAACGTACAACTCACTGCTATGGTTGATAAATGATTTTTAGTACAGACATCATGCTCAGTTTTACTTGTGTCAAAGAAATATACAGCAACCTCAGTGATGCCATTCTGGCATCTCCACAGCTTCTTTTGGGATATAATTTTACTTCCACTTTGAAAAGTCCCACTTTAAAGCCTCACCTCTGTATCTCTGTAACCAAACAGCTCTTGAAACCTACACGGGTATTGATTCTCTTTCTAAGCTGTGGCTGCCTTCTAGCTACTCTTGGCACTTCTAACCCCACTTCAGCTGGAACATAAACAACATCCATGTTGAAAGTAAAGCAAGGACATGTTTTAACAAGGCAGGACTCTAAGTGCCTGATCCTTGGACTACTGAATTAAAAGGAAAATCTATTGTTAATTCCAACAGAATTTGGATCACAACAGTGTTACTGTTACTTCAGTATTAACGTCTGGAGGTCCTTTTCATTTTTCACGGCAACCAGGTAGGATACAGCTAATGGAGGCTGATAATCATTCCCAACTGAGAATCATTCCCAGTTGAGAATCACTACTTTTGACCTGTGTTTCTTTAGAAGCATACCTAGAAACTACAAGTGCCTATATTTATTTCCTTTGTTAATGTGTTAATGCAATTTTTGTTAGAAATGTTGCCAGCAAGTAAGACTATATAGATACATACACACATAATGTTTATGAAATCTTCAATTTACATAACATATAAATGCTTTATATTCATCATTCTTATCTACTATAGCATACTGTGTATATTATCAACTCTAGCATACAATGTACAGCCACAATATAGGGGAATTAAATAGACTTTTGTAATAATTCCACTCTAGTAAGCAGTGCTCAACTAATACTGTTCTCTACAGTGTAAAATCAAAAAGTCAGTTTTGTCTCAAAGAAACCAGAGATGTCCTGTTTACAGAGAAAAAAGGGGTTTTTTTCTTGTTCTATTGATTTCACAAAATTAGCTAATGATCAAAGCCTTTCAATTGAAGTAATATAATTTCAGCTGTTTACAGATCAGATATTATCTAAATGCTTCTTTATTTACAACACCAATTAAGATCTCCTTTGTAGTAAAATATTCATTAAATACATTCAGTACATTCAGAACATTCAGTAAATGTTCTTGGTATTATTGTATGCCCATGTGTCCTTTAAATACATGCTGAGAGACCTCCTCAAGGGCAAAGAAGTGAGCCTTATGGCCAATATGCAAACAGCAAAGAATGCAAACAGCTTTACTTGTGGGTAAACATAACATATTCCAACCTCAGAATTCATTTTACATAGCCAAAATGGTGTAGCATAGTCTTATTTTAAATGATAAACAGGTGCTTCTCTTTAAATGAGAAATAGAGGTCTGGCATCATCTCTGTATAGAGTAGAATATGTACTACGTGAGTATTTCAAAGCCTACAAAAGAGTTCAACTTAATTCAGGTCTTACATGAATAGGTGCCATAAACCTACATAGTTGCCACACTGTCCCTTTTCATGATGGTGCCATGCCCACATCTATGGGCTGGTGTCTGTCCTTGAGCCATGCTGATGAATTCAACAATTTTTAGACTCTGTGACCAGAATGAAGGTTACATTCAGGTAACAGCAGTGATTATGTCAGCAAGTACCACGATGGTCCAGGATGGTCCAGGCTGTGCAGGCTGTGATCAAACTTTGGCAGGCCTGACTCAGCTTAAAATGAGTTATCTTCAGTACTGTAACACTAAAGAGGTAGATAGAAGGAAATTGGATGCTTATTTATGCAGCTCCTACAAAGCTTACCTAAGTTTAAGTTTGCATCTGCTGTCTTTTCTGTCTCTTCGGTGGAAGGAACATCTTGAATTGTTTATTCCTTCTCTCAGCTTTTCTGTGTTCACATAATCCTGTCTGTTTTTAACGTCTTTGACATTTTAGGTCACTTCTAACCCCAAGCCTGTCCTTGAGAAGAATCCCTTCTTTTAGCCTGCATGGGCTCAGTCATTTTATTAACACCCCTGTAAGGCTACTTATGAGAGAATGACTTCTCTCTGGCACCGTTTTCTCTTTCCTGCTTAGCTCTTATACTCTTTTAGAGATTCCTTTGACTTAACTCTACACACTCCGATAGATAACTCATATGCATATTTGCAGTACAGCTGTCTTCCTACTAAGCCACAAGAGGATCCTAGTAAATGACGTTTCATATTTTGTTAATTCCAGTCACCTATTGCAATAACAACATCTGGGAGTCCAGAGAGTTCAGAAAGCTTTTTGACACATTCTTGATATTTCAGAACAAAGGAGTAAGCCATGGGTTGTCATCTATAATTAGTCAAGGTGGCTCAGAAGAACATCTTCAAATCTAAATATACATTTTGTCATCATCTACAGGGGATTGTCATGGATTCATTTAGGGTATGTAAGTAAAAATGGATGTTTTATGAATGTAAACTGGGTACATGTGATAAAGGATATGCAACTTTAATTTGATACAAGTGTTTTAATTCCCCAAATGGAAGCACTAGACTAATAGTGAAATCTACTTTTATTAACTCACTTCAAAAACAAACACAGTTCCTCTCCAAATCAAAATCTGACTTCTATCAAGCTCAAGACATTTCTGCCATTTTTAGCAGAAATTATGTGAGACTCTCTCCCAGTTTTTTTCACTGCTTAATGCAAAACATCAAATGATTTAGCTTCAAATCAAATTCATGTTACTAACTTAAATATAATTTGCTCTTTCTTTCAGTAGTAGATAGTTTTGCTAGACAAAAAAATGGTTGGACTTGTGTTATTATGAGATTAGACTACTGTTTTATAAATATACATGTCCACTTACCAGATACTATGATACATCACATATTTGCACATACATAACTTTATTTATGATTCCTTGAAAATTTCTGACTACATCATAACAACTCCAGGAATAATGAAAGAATGAGGTATCACAGAAACATGAATTACCTGCTTTAAAAGCCTTACATTATATTTTTTCCCAGATAGGGATTCTAATGTTTAATGGAAAAAAGTAAAAAATGTATGTGTATGTCATCATTCTAAGATTTTATGTTATTGTTTTAAGAGAAATATTGCCATATGCCTTGTAGCACCTTATAACTACAAAAAAACCCCAAACATGCATCAAACACAACCATATTTTTTATTTATTCTTTCTCTTATAGTTTCACTGAGAATAGCCTAAACTGGTTTATGACATTTCAAAAACATCTGCATGGACTGAGGCTAGATATAACGCAGGGAAAGCTGTTCTCAAAACCAGGTGACTTTCTGCAAGCAGCAGAAGGGATGCTGCTCTCCTTGTATGCAACAGCCAACTTGTTCAAGCACTGACCAGGAGACGAGACAGTTTGGACATTGACTCTTGTCAAGAGATATTAAGTATTTTATTCCCAAAAGCAATGTCCTAGACACTCCACTAGCTGCTTATTCAGGAAGGAGTGAGTCAGGATACAGTGCTCCCCTACATTTCAATCTTGGCTGCTATGCCGAAAAGAATTTGGGATTTACTGGGCTACGGAAAACAAATTGTGGACAGATTGCATCTGCACATCTACATTTACTTAGGAGTGAGGAAATGCATGATCTAGGAAAGCTGGTACATCTTTCTGACATTTTATTAGGCAAGAGCTCTCACTACATACATGAAATGGGAAAGTAATACCAATGTTATTGTTTCACTTTTGGGTTTTGTTATTTTGGGTTTTTGCTTTCTGGTTGTGCGGGTATTTTTTTTTTGTCTTTGTTTTGTTTTATTGTTGTGGTTTGGTTGGTTTTGTTTTCTTTTTCTTTTTCATGGTCTCCATATTGCTTTTTACATGTAGGTCAAATTTTTCATGTATATTCACTGCAGTCTTAAATTAAAAGATCTGAATTCCTTAGGCTGATCATTTGTATTACAACATAGGCAGTGTAATAGATATTTTGGATGCCCGGAACTCTGTGGTTACAAATTGCTGTGCTAATGGCATTAAGGCAAAGCTGGTCTTACTAGATATGACCTTTAGTTTTCTTATGAACCACAATTGCAAGATGATGGACTAGGAAAGCTAAGTCTGCCATATAATTCAAGAAGCAATTTTACATGTCCAAAGAATTTGCACTGTCCACAAAACTGAAAAATGTCAAACGTATTCACTACAAAGTCAAGTGAGGACACTGCTTCAACTTACATACAACACCAGAGTTTCGAAATATGCTTGAGCATTTTGAATTTGAATAATATTCTTGCTGAGAGGTTTTAGCTTCAGCCATGGTCACTAAAATACGTCTGCATGAAACTTGAAGTTGTCACTTCACAGAGAGAACTAAAGATTCATTTAGTAAAAAAGAATAAAACAGGGAAGGGAAACCTTTTTTTAACTACTGAAACAGTTACATTTGTACTGCTATATTTAACATTCATGTATGTATCACTTATATGCACATATATTATCATGTCGAATACATAGTATTTACATATTGTTATATAAATATAAATACAACATATGAAAGTATTTAACATTTATATATATAACATTTATTTATATTTCTGTATTAAATGCATGTATTTAAAATATTCAGCAAAAATTCTAATGTCAGCCAGAAAAAAGCCTGGTTAAGCTAGAAAAAGTGCTTGTTTTATGAAAAAGTAAAATTGCAATTCACAGCATTTTATGTAATGCTATACAAATTACCAGATACCAGAGACTGCATTTCTGGACCTGAGTAGTACTAAAAGTTGCAACTAAGGGCAAATATAAAGACACTTGTTTCAATGCAAAGGCTTAGTCAGTACTATAAGCAATATGGCAATCTGCATAGCAGAAAATATAATGCTTTGTTATGTGTTTTCACTTTACATATCAATTCCTACACACATGAACAAACTCAACAACAGACCCATTAATTTCAACCATGACATAGAAAAGGAGAAAATACAGGAAATAAACTGATAAATTGAATGGAGATTAATGTCCACTGACATATTTATACAATTATGTGTTTACCTTATTTAGTGGGTGGTAGCCATCTCTTATAAAGACGTCTGTATTGGGTCCAGTCCTGTTTAACATCTTTATTGATGATTTAGATGAGGGGATTGAGTCCATCATCAGCAAATTTGCTGATGACACCAAGTTGGGAGGGAGTGTCGACCTGCTGGAAGGCAGGAGGGCTCTGCAGAGGGATCTGGATAGACTTGAGAGATGGGCTGATTCCAATGGCATGAAGTTCAACAAGGCCAAGTGCCGGGTCCTGCACTTTGGCCACAACAATCCCCTGCAGCACTACAGGCTGGGCACAGAGTGGCTGGAGAGCAGCCAGGCAGAAAGGGACCTTGGAGTACTAATTGACAGGAAGCTCAACATGAGTCAACAGTGTGCCCAGGTGGCCAAGAAGGCCAATGGGATCCTGTCCTGTATCAAAAATAGCGTGGCCAGCAGGACCAGGGAAGTGATCCTTCCCCTGTACTCTGCATTGGTGAGGCCACACCTTGAGTACTGTGTTCAGTTCTGGGCCCCTCAGTTTAGAAAGGATATTGAGGTGCTGGAGCGGGTCCAGAGAAGAGCAACAAGGCTGGTGAAGGGACTGGAGCACAAGTCCTATGGGGAGAGGCTGAGGGAGCTGGGGTTGTTTAACCTGGAGAAGAGGAGGCTCAGAGGTGACCTTAGCACTGTCTATAACTACCTGAAAGGAAGTTCTAGCCAGGTGGGGGCTGGTCTCTTCTCCCAGGCACTCAGCAATAGGACAAGGGGGCACGGGCTTAAGCTCTGCCAGGGGAAATTTAAGTTGGATATCAGAAAAAAATTCTTTCCAGAGAGAGTAATCAGGCATTGGAATGGGCTGTCCAGAGAGGTGGTGGATTCACCATCCCTAGAGATTTTTAAACACAGATTGGATGTGGCGCTGGGTGCCATGATCTAGTAAATGGACTAGAGTTGGACCAAGGGTTGGACTCGATGATCTTGGAGGTCTTTTCCAACCCAATCGATTCTATGATTCTATGAGAGGAGAGGAGAGGAGAGGAGAGGAGAGGAGAGGAGAGGAGAGGAGAGGAGAGGAGAGGAGAGGAGAGGAGAGGAGAGGAGAGGAGAGGAGAGGAGAGGAGAGGAGAGGAGAGGAGAGGAGCAAATTCAACTCCAAGACTGGATCACTGAGGTAGAACATGGCAAATGCCCATTCCTCACATTTTAGAAAAGAGAAGACTTGCAAATAAATATAGAAAAACATACATAAACACTCATATACACTCACTAGTGGTATAAAACCCAGCAATGCTTCATGAAAAAGTGACAGAATCAGTGTTGAAAAATTAGGAAACAGCAGCTACTTTGGGAAGTGTAAGGCACCTGCTGAACTGGACAGAGGGGACCTGAGCAGCACCCTTGCCTGCATGTGCCTGCCTCTTCCTACAGGCAGAGTCCCCTGGGAAGGGATAAGAAAGAAAGCTTGATAATTGGCTAACTCTTATTATTTAGATAGCAAGAGGATGTCCTGATGTGATGTGAAGCACAACTGAACATCTCATAGCTGCCAGCTAGCTGACCTTGAAGTCATTGGAACTCTGCTATGAACATGAAGGGTGCAATATTGGTCAAATACTCCGAAAGATGTCCCAAGGAAATCACCAAAATTACTGGAATCTTGATTTCACAGTGATTCATTTGCATTTGAAAATACAGACAATATAAACTTCCTGCTCTCAAGTATCAGTGAGGATTTCTTTACACTAAAACACTGCTGGGATGAGCAGCACAGAAAAGCTTATAAAGAAGCAAGGTTAAACAACAGGCAGTAAATATAACTCAGGGCAGCCCAGGGTGAACACCTGATTATAATTGCATAAAATGAGACTCATGCAGAATGAGTTATAAAGTATAAAACATACAAGAGCAAATCATTAATATTGTATTAAACCATTTTTGGAAAACGTATGTAACTTTTGGCATATGTAAACTCCTGAGACAGAGGTCTTGGAATCTTAACAATATTGTCTAAAAGTAGTTTTTATGGATGATAATACAACACATGGGCATAAAAGACCATGTGGACTCCAAACAATCTTAATAATGTATTATATATACTTTCTCATGCTTACAGGCTTGTCTAAAGAGCTACAACTCTTCTGGTGCCATATAAATATTTAATTATGATAATGTAGAATATACTGATATTATATTACAACTGGGTATTTTACATCCTTCTTTCAAAATGGACTTTAGTTACATGCCAGCTCTGTTAGATTCATGAGTGTGTTCATGAGAGTAAGCAATCAGTACTCAGCTTCATTAAGTTTATATTTTTATACTTTCCAGACTAGAGGAAAACATTACATTATGGGCAGAATTTAAATAATTGCTTAAAAGTTAAGAAAATGCTTCAGTGCTTTTCTGACTAACAACAAATTTAAATATTTGCACAAATGGATTAATGCACTGAACTGAGGAACATTCTTCCATTTTTTTTTTCTAAAAAAACCCCTCAGAAAATGCCATAATATACTTTCTTCTCTTCAAATAAAAACACTCAAAGAAACCAAAATAAAAATCACATTTTTTATATATGACATTTCAAAATTAAGCTACACAGAGTGTTATGCTAACAGTCGATGATGTGCTGAATACTGACACCTAAGTTATTTTCTCAAGTGAAAAGTTGGCTTCATAAATTTACCAGAAAACTATTGGAATATTTTAAGGTTTTTAGATCTATCTTTTGCCAATAAGCAAGCTATTTCAAAAATACTTTTTTGTGTGTGCACATGTGTAGTAGTTTTGGCTTTAGTCAGCATAGGTCCCCATTTAGGCCTCAGTTTTTAGCAGGCCTCAAAGGTTGTGACACAGATTAGAGGGGACAGGCATCATCTGACTTAAGCAGCCATAGAGGTATTTCATATCATCTGACATCATCAGGAAGTGTCGGGGAGTATAACAAGCAAGATGGGAGGAGTCTCGGCTCTCTTTAGTCCCTGCTTCTGACCAGGACGGTTCCCGCTCCCTGACTGCTGATATCAGGCCCTCCTGCCGGTCGGCACGTCTGCTTAGCCGGGGACGTGAGCATATTCCTGTTAATTCCTCTTTCCCTCTTGCTGGGAGGTTTCCTTTGGGGAGGGGGTTTGGTTGGTTCGGAGTTTCACCTGTTAGCTGGGGCGACCTCGGTGAGCCTGTTGTTGTTTCCTGTCACCATGTGCTATTTCATATTCTGTGTTAAGCTCTCCTCTTCTCTGTATAAATATAAAAACCTCACTGTGTTTAAAGCCTTGTTTCTGCTGTTTTCCCTCACTCTCCTGCTCTGGGAGTGGACTTTTTGACTGGGTACCAGGCAGTTGGCATTTTGCCAGCCCAAACTATAACAACATGGTATTCTTCCTGAAGGCAATGAGTATTTCTGGAACCAAACAGTCCTAATACAGAAATGAAAGGTACCCTGTAAACCACTTTAACTAAATGCATGAGTATTTATGATGGTAGCAAAAAAAAATTAAAATGTACAAGACACAACCCCCCCAAATTAATACGGTGACACATATTTCAGACTTTTAAATTCAGAACAAACAGTGACAAAATACTAAGATAATGTAGAAGGATGCATGAAAGGTACTTGTATGGCTAATCATATAGTGATCCCCTGAAATATGTTCACATTAATATAATATACGGAGAAGTATTGAGCAAGACACCACAAAAATTTGAAACAAACTTAAGTTCTACTTATGTCCCACATGCCAGTCCTTCTTGTTGTGATCTTTATCTCTAAAATTGATTTCATTTATAAAGCCAAAACTACCACATTTATGTAAGAACAAAATGTATCTAAATTTGTTTTGATAGACCAAACCAAGTGATTCTAACTGGTATGGTTCTAAAGTTGCTTGACTGGTTTTTCACATTGACACAGTGCAGTAATTTCACATTCTTCTGCATATTTAAAAGCCTTTTACACATTATAAAGAGTCTATTGCAAAATTACTAAGAATGTTTGAATAAATCAATTTAGAAAATTGCTACTAGCTGTTTATTTGGAACGCACTGGTGTATTCCAGTAAAGAACATTCCGCCATTGTCTTAACGGTCACCTATGCTGTGCTCACACAAATGGCTTGCTGGATGTAAAATGTAAATTCACATTTTCTTAGGAGCTTGAATTTTTCTGTGTTGTGATTGCAAAGTAAGAATCAGTACTTCAACCCCTCCCCCCAAAGCCAAACTCAGGCATTTTGGGTATGATGCACTTTTTTCCCTTACAGGTAGCATGGTGACTGCCTGGTATGGTGTGTTTGTTATATTGAGGTCTATTTACCACTATCTCCTTCCTCTTTTGAACTAGGATGTTACCCCCAAACTGAAGTGCTGTCTTGATGACCAGAAGGGAAAGGATATCTTTCTATGGAGAGATAACTGTGTTTATTGAGCATTTGCAACTTAAACCTAAGTTTAAGGTGATAACAAACAAGGCTATTTGCACTATGGTGCTCAGCACCAGATAAATGCTGAAAATGTTTTGCAGTATGTCATTATATGTATGTGTGTAAGTATATACATTATGTGTTACCTTGGATACAAGGCTTGCTCTGTAGGCAGCTAACTGCTTCAGATATTCCTTCTTGGCAGCTTCAGTTTTCTTTTTGTATACCTAAAAACAAAGAGTGTCACATTGGTAAATTAATCTGTTTTTGTTTTTATATATCATCTGTGTGTCTCATGCATCTTCATAAAGTCTAAGTAAACAGTCTTTCCTTCTCATATTGCTTAAAAAGTGAAATCATAATCATCAAATATTTTAAAGAAAATATTTTTTCAGTGCTGAAACACACTTTAACTACCCAGCAGTACTGAAAAAACAATATCCCTTGTAGCATCTCAGGTTTAACTGTTCAAAGTGAAGTGTGGGGCTTACTTTCAAATGAACCCTCTAGGGTTGAGAGAAGACAGGCATGGGCCTATCCACTGGCTTCCACTTGTGATACCAGTTGAACCCCTTTGGGGAAGATGAGAATGTGCAGAAAGACATTTGAGCTAAATGAAGGAGGAGATGACAGCACCACACAGATCAGCCAAGAGGCTTTCTCTCTTCCCTGGGTAAACTGTTGGGGGCAGTCAAAGAAGCTTCATGGAGCTGCTAAGGATAATAAATGTTAGTCATTATCCCAGTCTTGATCCCATATCGGTCTAATTAACTTCTCAGGAGCATGTGTCTATTTCTGTACATTTCTCTCGAATTATTTTAAATGTGGCATGTGCACAATCTCATAATGGATTAAAGACCTTGGAGAATCCCTTCAATTTTGCCCAGATTTCAAGATCAAAGATTATTTGCAGGGTTAGGCAGGACCTCATAGCACCATAGTAACAGGATGTTAGAAAAGCATATGTAGATATTTAGGGTTGAAAGTTCCCAGGAGGAGAACCAGCTTCTCACCCATGGAACCTAGCTAATGACTTGCTATTAGCCACGTCAGTGTCAGATTCAGGAACAAGTCAGCATTTCTCTTTGCAAATGTCATGAGTTTCTCACCACTTCATGCCTTTTTTTCTTTTTTTTTTTCCCCTAAAAAGACAGATTTAGGAATCATGCATGAGTCCTGGCTTCATGTGACTAAGCAGGACTGACTTCTTTGTTGAAACAAAAAGCCTAAAAAGCATCTAAGGGTTTAAAAGTGAGGTAGACAAATAAAGAGAAAGAAAATTTACTCTTTTATTGCTGTTACATTTCACAATTTTTAAGTCATATGCCCGAGTTTAATTCATGTGTGGATGGGCATTTGGGATTCATAATATTACATAAAATGAAACTGCAGCTTTGTGTCTCTGCTCTCCACTTCTCTAGCCAAATGCACAACCTGGGCTTTATGGAAAACCTCCATAACAGTAAAGATTATCCGCCTTCCCCCTCCCAGCCCACACTACCAAGCTAACCGGGCTATTGATTCAAAGCTAGAAGATAGGCAAAGCTATTTTGGAGGACAATTTTGGAGTGTTGACCTGAATTCCATAGCTAAAAACACACATGAACATCTCCTCCCCAGAAAGATAAATTTTATGAAACTTTAAAGTGTTCTCTTTTGATCTTCCAAAGGCTCCAGTAAAAGCAGCGTCCTGTAATGGAGAGGACTTGGCAGCACAGAGTGTACACACAGAGGACAATACATTGCAGACTACAAAGTGAGAGTGGTAGTGTCAGGCTGGAATGATCCAGTACAACACCATTTTTATAAAGAATGTGTTGGTGAAATAATTTTTTATTTCCCTGAAGCTTTGCTTTCAGACACAGAGCAAAACTCAGATATGGGCTGGCAAAACTGCGAGGCTGTCTAAAAGGATTAAAGATTTTGCTTCCCAGGGAAACAAAAGATCATAATGGAAACAGAGAAGTCTTAGGCTTCTAAAATTGTAAATATAAAGACAAAGAGGGAAAAAGATTTGTTTTAGCTCTGCATATGTATCTTTGCACTCTTGCAATTTCTCCAGATTAAGATAAATACATAGTGTTTGCTGATTACTATTGTTCTGGAAAAAAAAAAGGTAACAATTTGCTTTTTAAGTTGTAATCACTTGAGATTATTAGATTATTTCTATTTGTTTTGAAAATGAATAAAAAATTAGTCAACAGTCTGTTCCTAGCTGCTAAAATTAATTCAGCTTGACCTAGAGAAAAAGACTAAGCTATTCTGCTTTGTATATTGCAATGTCTCTGCATCAGTCTGATAGCCAACTTAAAAAACAGAGCTGAACAAAGAATTTTACACAGAATAATGTTCTTCAAAAGATCATGTATCTACTGCTTCCACATTGGGTTTTATTTTGCATTACACAAATACAGAAAACAGACACTCCTGCTGTGCTCTTACAGTCACAGCATAATTGAAAGAGTCCTCTGGGACCTGACTTTTCCCGCAAATAGTCATATTGCACAAGGTTACCTCAATAATATGAAGCTAACAACAATTCTGTAAATCTCCACCTAAAGCATCACTACTTTAAAGGAACATCACAGTTGTTACTTAATTATTTCCTACCTATGCATCTACCATGTTCAAGGTACACACTGTCCTGCTCTCTTTTCTTGAATCTCTTGGTAATCAAATAGCAGTCACATAAATACCATGTCTTGGCTGGTAAAACAAATTTTAATGATGTGACCAAAGGCCATTATAGTAAAAAAGTCCTTACTGAGTGGTGAAAAGTTTTAGATGACCACAGCCCACTTTGATGTTTTGTATTAGCAAGAATAGTCCCTGCAGGCTGACTTGCCTAGAAGGTGATCAGCTCACCCCACTCCATCCCTGTTAAGGGCATTGGCATGTCCTCTGAGGAAAACAGCTTGACCTCTCACTGTCTGTATGATACTATCCTTTTGAAAGTGCCCACTGTTTAGGTCAGCATACAAGTAGGCTGATTATCCTCAGGATGGTTTTAGAAATTCTGCTTGGTCCTGGCTGACACTAAAAATCAGGCTAAATTCTGCCTGTCTAGGGAGTAACAACATGGTAAAATGGTATGGATGCCAGTATTTTTCTCTGAAGGCAAATGAATTTGGTCCTGGCAGTGGATACCAGTTCATTGATTTCGTTCTAGACTGGACTTGTACTGGGGGCTTAGGAAGGCAGGGCAAGTAGGGACCATCTACAGCATTTCTAGCAGCACCTCAGACAGGTATGAGTGAGTCAGCTGCTCCTCCCAACCTTTTTTTTTTTTTCCTTTTTTTTCTGCAGCTGTGAGAATTTTTAGCCCTCAGGCTTAAATAGTTTATAGTAAGTGTAAGAGAATTGCATCCTTGCAGCACTTTGGGAGAGGAAAAAGGCTTGTGTCATCATTTAAGTGTACTCTAGAAAATGGCAGAAGCTCTTTTTGAGTTTTGTGCTTAAGTCAGTGCCCAATTATGAAACACATCATATCCAACTATACATTTAATGTTTTTCCTGTAACAAGAAGTAAGGTTCTGCTCTGTTGCTTATCTGTAGTGTATAGTGGGATTATTTAATTTTATTTTCAGCATCTCAGAAATTTCTCATAAGGTCATTTTTCTGTCTTCCATCAAGCAAGTAACAATCATTAAATAAGTAACTTGACAGGAGCCTATAGTTATGGAACTAAATAATTTCTATCTTGCTTTAATTCAATTAACATGATAATTGAATGTCAACTGATTGTCACTCAGGCAGTAAAGGCCCATTCTGATTCAGCAGCTGATTTGTTTCCTTACACAATATTTTATTTTTCATATTGTCTCAGTTGTGGAAATTGAATGTTGGCAGAAAAACCCCATAATTTCTGTATATGCAGGGTGGGTCAGTTTAATTTATTCTTACTTTCTTCAGCATGTTATAGAAACTCCAAACCACAAAGACTACATTAATTTGTCTATAAATGAAACTTGATGGCATTATTTTCCTACATGCTTCACAAATGCAAACGTAGACAGCATAATACACAAGTCCTTACCTAACTGCACTTTCAAGATAGCTTCACGTTCCCTTACTGTGTTTAGCAAAATATGCAGAAATACAGAAGTTACTTTCCAAAAGGAGCAAGTACGAAATTCACTTTGTGCATGTCAATATATAAGATAGAATTTGAATTACGTCACCAGGGAAATGCACACTGTGGGCTCTCACAGCCTGGTACCATAGTTTCACTTGGAAACAGAGAGGTGGTGAGTTATAGGAAAACCACTCACAAATACTAGATTTACCAAATTAAAACCACAGCAGAAAATCTGCACTTCCGTTTTATGATGCCAACTTCTGCATGTTTTGCTTTATGTATTTTAACTGCTGTTTATTTCTTGTCCTTTTGGATCATAAATTCCTTGTGGCAGGCTTCCTGTCTCCTGTGATCTTCTATGTGTTCTATAATATGAAACTCATCACTGGTATATAGTTGAAATATACCTGTAATGGATTAAGCCAAGATTTTGTTCTGGCTAGCCATCTCTTCTCAATGAACTTCCTGTCAACTTGCTTGTGGAGGACTATCAACACATCACAACACACTAGGCAGCAGGATGACCATCCTGCCTCATGTGGCTTCCACCCATATTTCTTTAAGGGAACACATCTCCCTTCTCCCAGTCATCACAAGAGCCAAAACAGGCATTGAAACTTCTGCAGAGATGTCCTCAGTTTTGAGTGTTAGGTGCTAATGGAAGATTATTGCTTGTGATTATAGTACCCTTTGATACTAGAGATGATACTAGAGACTTGGACACAATGAACTAAAATGACTGATGGCTTTAGGAGAAAAAGAGACTTTCAGAATTTGTGCCTGTAAAGTCTGCAAAAGCTGTGTGTCCCCCAGCTGACAAAGCACATTACAAAGAACCATGCCACTTCCCTGGCTTTGCCTAAATAGATGGTATGAGAATGAAAAAGAAGGGGAAGTTTTCCATTTATCTTGCGAATATCTTCTTACAGCTGACACTTGCAAGCAAGTTATATTTCTCTTTTTAAAATGATGTAGAAGTACCCACATTTGTTTTGGTGGAAGTATTCCAGAAACCCCTCCGAAAAGTATATGCAAAAATAGTAAATCAAAAAGCAGCATGACCGATTTTGTCTGCTTGGTCTCTGCAGTGTTATAACCCATAGGAGTGTCACTTTCACAGGCTACAGTTACAGGAATGTCATCTGATAAAATACAGTAGGCTGCAACCCAGAATTAAATTCCACATTCAGACTGTCGTTCCTGGCCCTAAATACCGAGGCTCGTAGAGAAAACTTGTATTTTTTCCAAGTGGGAGACATATCTCTAGTTTTAATCTTCTGAGTTTGCAGCAAAGGCACCTAGAGCTGCACATACTCATCTAAAATATGGAGAAAGATATTCCCACAGCAGTCAGAAAAAAAAATCCTCAGAATTGCTTAATGGATACTGAAATATGTTACCATTTGATTCTTAATCTAGGTACATACAGTAACAGAAAGAGGCCCAGGGCTAGCTATATGGCTCAGCAGTCTCTTTGACTGCAGAGCATGAAAAAGATACTGATGACATATTAGAAGCTTAGGGGAAAGAATTCAGTCTTTCTGGCATGTAGGGGAAAGATCACAGGCCAAATTCATCTCTAGCACAAACAGTGAGACTCAATGGAGATCACTGAAAATTGCAGTCACTTGTGCCAGGCCTAAATGTGACCTTATAGTCTTGACGCTTGCAGCTTATGGGAGCAGGACTGTACACTTTATCAGAAGCATGTTGAATGAAAGTTAGGTACAAAAGAAGTGACATTAAACATATGACTTAGGTGGTGATCATTTCCACAGGTTGGTATTCTTTTTAAAAAAAAAAAACAAACCCAAGGATGTGGGGCCTCAATCGAGGCACAATAATTGGGCCTAAATCCAGTTTTGTATGCAAATAACTTATAGCCATGTTCCTATCAAGTTCAACTGTATGGATAAAAGGTGGGGAAGAAGAATAAGTAGAAAATTAAGGCTATTATTTATGTTAAAGTCAACATTTCATAACTTGGTGGCCTTGTGCAATATTTCTCTAGGAGTTGTGTCTGTTGTGTGCTGCAAATGGATATCAGAAATCCACCTTTGACATGGGGTTTCTGTTGCTCCCTTTGACTCCAGTGCTTTCAAGAGGCTGCAGGAGGACCAAGCTGCTCAGTGGGCTGGGCAGGAGGCAGCAAATTACAATCCGTGTTAGCCTACACAGAGGAAGATGTGGCAGCTAAGGGACCTAAGGGACTCCTATGGTGACATTAATTTTATATTTTCCTGCAACAGAGGGGAAGGTCTTCCATCCCGAGTGTACAGCACAGTCCTGCTCAGCTCAGCTCTGGGTGGCAGTGGGAGGTGTTGGGTGCCAGAAGTCCTTCAGCAAAACTGCATTGCAAACAGGGGACCTAATACTGCCCCCCTTTGGAGTCAATGGAAGTTAAGGAGTTCAAGGGCTAGCCCTGTAGAAATCCGGGCAATAGAATAATCTGAAGATATAAATTTATATATGTGAACATATATATACATAGATGTGAATTATATCTGTGCTTAATATGTGCCTGTCCTTGACCCATTTGTGTTCCAGCTCATTAAGACCAGATGCTTCAGAGAAAGGGAGGAGAGGGATGAGGATCAGTTAGTTGTTTTAAACTACTGACACTCTCACCTAGAGCTTTAAAGGTTAGAGATGCAATTTCAATACGGAAATTTGTGAAGAAAAACAGCACATCTCCCAAATACACCTAAGATGCAACACTGGTAAAGCAACTTTGCTGGTGCAAGTAGCTGGGAGGGGAGATGCAAGGTTGCTGTCTGTTCTGCCTATTCCTGAATCCATTTTACTTGTAATTCACTTTGGCTGCGCACACACACAGATGTGCATTCTCTTCCTATTCTCTTTTACGAAAATAAAACAAAGCTAAACCTTGTGTGGTTGTTCATCTACTAAACTAAAGGTACATTCTTATCATCTTACAAGTGTGTTAGTTATTTCTTGGAGATTGCTTCATTTGCATGAGGCAAATAATTTTTATAAAAGGTCATTTTAAAAGGAGATAAACAAATGCCTGTGTGAGTATATGAGCATATATGAGTGAACAAACTGCAAATTTATGTTTTAAAAATGCTACTGACGACCTTGACCTGGTGGTCTGCCTATCTTCTGAAGGTGTTCCAGCTGCCAGTCCCCTGAACTGTGGGACATCCTGACACCAGGCACCCCACATGCATGGCAATGCAATGGGAATGTGATGGCTCTTCCATCTTTAAGTGATGGGACAGCATTACACCCTGTGAAGGAGGAGGAGCTAGGATAGGTGTCCCCAGAGGCCAGTTGGTGCCAAAACCTGCTGAAACACTGATCTTGGATCCACTCTGATCTAACTTGTGGTGTCTCACACCACAAGAGAAGCTGTGGGGATGTGAACTGTTGGCTAGCATTACTTTTAAAATCCCTCCTGATCTACCTGATTCATCCCAGAAGGGGAAAATGGGCTGCTATGTCTAAAACTTCTCTGTGGTCAAAAGAGAAACTTATAAAACATGCTTTGTTATTTTTCATGCCCAAATCAGTCTAGGTTATTTTTAGTGACCAAAATAGAAATCCCCAAAAGCTTGTGGGTTATAGCGAAAATGGTAACAGCATCACAAACATTGACACTAATATACAGCCAAGTTCCATCAGATGTTAAAGAACAAGCTGCAGCTTTTATCTAGTGGGTCTTTGAGCACCAATGAGGAGTAAAATATTTGATTTTGTGAGCTCTGAGGATTTGTCAGCTGCCTCATATGTATAATTCTGGCTCTTCATATTCCTGCTGCTTCTAATTTAGCAGGACAGGCTCATAATTGAAGCAAATTAACTATTTACACTTGCCACATCTACCAGGGGAAGAGGACACATCAGCAGGAAAGAATGAGTGGGAAATTAAATTCTTCCCACTTGTGTCAGATCTGCCCTTATATAAACACATTAGCAGTAATTTCATGAGGCGTCAACCATAGGAATAAATACTGAGGGATAAAATAATGAGGTGTTGCTATTGAGCTGAACTGTTGTAGCTAATATTCCCGTGTATGAATTATGCAGCCTGAAAGATAGCATCTGTTACAGCACTCTGACAGTTGTTTTACCTGCTTCTTCTGATTGTTAAGTTTTGAGTGCCCTGTGTGAGTCAGTCCTTCTTCCAACTGTAGGGCCAGTGCAACATTTAAGTTAACACACAGAAACACACACACATACACCCGTACATACACTAAGCTGTTCACAGGAGGCCAAACTAATTCCTGTTAGAATTCCAGTTAAGTCACTGAAGTTGCACCAGAGATTAATTTTGCTGAATGTTGAATAGATGTTCAATTCCATTTTTAGAATAACAGAACATTTATTAAGGTCTTTGGCTGAAGTTTTAAAGTTACACTGATGTAAACAAGAACATTTTGTTTGTAATTTGCCACATCTATTACAGCTTTACTAGAACTCCAGTTAGAAACTGAAGGCTCATTTAGTACACACATGTCTGGTACTGATTTAAAATTACTTCCCTTTTTCATCTAAGGACAGAAAATGACCTAAATAGTCTTTTTACCCAGTTTAAACCAGTGTTCTATCTGAAAGCCAGAGACTCAACCATTTAGCATGCTGAACCCTCTTTCCTGGAGGCTGTTTATCTCCCCTTTGCAGTAAAAATGTATGCAAAGGGCAAAGATCCACATAAATAAGCTACAAAAATGGGACGTACAGAAGTATAGTACTAAGGAGAAAAAAGAGTGTGATCATGAGAGAGGAACTAGAAAAGTCACTGAAAAAAAATATCCCTGAGGTATGGCTACAGCATTCAGGAGAATATATCTCAACATACAGCTGCTACAGCTGTATTCATTAATAGATTTATTAATCTGAACAGTTTCGGGAAACATTTACAGTGAAAAATGAAGGAAAGTGCACAGTCCTGTCTTTTTATCATGTATAATCATCATACTCAATTCAGAATTTGGGAAGAAACCACGACAAAGCCCACCATGACCACTAAAGTCCCTTTAATTTCTAGGCTTCTCTGTACAGGTTTGGGCAAACAAAACACAGGCACATACCAGCACTGTGCAAATGTCCCTTTTACAAACAGAAATTAATGGGAACAGTTATAGCATATGACTTAAAAATGGAAATGTTTTCATATGGTAAAATGAGGGGGAAGTACACTGTTAATCTGCTTTCATCTAATAAATTGCAATAACCTCATGGCAAAAGTATCAGAGTGCAATCCATTCTAAGCATAACTCTCCCTTAACTTCAGTAAGGCACCCACCATCATCTAGTTCATTTTCATTTCCTTTTTTGTCATTCAAATCCTATTTTCTCAAACAACACTTTCCTAAATCTTCACATTTGAAAAACATATGTGGTTTTTGCATAAAGCTTTTCAAGCTACAGTCAGGTCATCAAAATTTGTTGCAAAGGGTTGGACATACATATACTGCCCTTAGTTCATTAATGTACTGAGTTTCTGTACCTTTATTTATTCTGTGGTCAATCTTCAGGAATAAACAATTCTATGCATTTCAGAAAAAAAATGGCTCAGATCTTAGGAACAAAGACAATTTCATTTAAATATGAAAACATGAGGCTATTTTTCTCTCTCAATAGCTGCATTATGCTATACTTTCTGATTCACTTATATTTACTATTTAAATAGTAAAAGGAGTTCCATTTCAGGAAACATAATTTGGAGAAGCATTTCTATTTAAATTCCAGAATACACATTAACTTCCAAAACATAAAAGCCAGAAGCTTTATGATAATTGAACCCTTTACAGCAAATATAATTCATCAATAAAGTAGTCCTTTAATGACTTTATTGTTTCTTTATTTAATTATTTTTGAATTTCAGAAGCTTCTTCAATGCCAAGTACCAAATGCTGCATTAATACTTTGTATTTTCAGAGTTAAGTTTTCCTACCAGAGACACAGGTTTTGTAACAGTTTCTATCACTCTGAATCTGAAAAATTAGGCCTTTAAAATACAGACTATCTAGTCAGTTAAGATGTCTTGTAATCATTACTTGGTACATTAGATCCCTAAAGGAAAAAATATGAGTTTAAATTTATTCTAGAAAATAGGATTGCCAATTTTATTTTTTTAAAAGGGGACTATCTTTTATTATTTTCATACAGTGCTAGATTAGAAAGGTCTTTGGCCTGGAGTTTTAAAAATGTGCTTAATAGATGACAATGAACAGGCAAACAAAGAGCAACAAAGATATGCTAACCCAAACTCTTGAAAAAATTGGCTTAAAAATCTAGTTGCAGCCAATTTTTTCATGGATATGTCATGTGGAGTCCTTAACACATCATTCTGCTGTGTTTCAGCTTAAATTGAGAAGAGAAATGGGGAGAATAAATTTTGTTCTGTTTCAGTGTAAGACTTATTCAATTATTGTTTTCAAATATGAATAGGAAATTGAAATTAAAGCTGGAAATTCAGGATTTTATGCACTTTTCTTAAACAGAAATCTATGGAAAGACTTCAGTATTCTGGAGGTAGAACTCATATGACAAGCTCAAAGGAAATGTGCATTTTATAGTCTTTGAGGTTTATCTCTGCTATATGATCTTGGACCATTATTTATGAAGTTAAGGTTTCTGAGGTGGAAGCAGAACAAATACTATGGAAGGAAAAACCACAGTACTGCAACAGTCACAAATTAAGGGTCTGCATAAATAAATAATTTTTTGCTTGGTGTCATCACAAGAGATATATATGTTAAGTAGAGAGACAGATTCTGTACTTCCAGGTCTTGGCCTTTCACCATTCCAGGAAAAAAAATTGTGTGTCCAGATTTCAAGAACAGGGCATGATTCTGGACAACAATCTTTCTATGGATTAGGAACCAGTTTAAGTGAGATACCACAGTCTATGGTTTCTCAGCTTTGATCAGAGGTCCTGGCCATGGACAACAGGGACAGCAGGCTGCTTTTTGCATCTTTGGGCAATCTGCTGAGCAGTGGCTACTCTTGGTGGGGCTCAGAGCGCTGTCCCTCCTGCAAGCTGGAAGGTATGTGGAACAAAGAGGAATGCCATTAACCCTCTTGCTTGTGAGCTTTACCAAAAGCATAAGTCTGTACTTTTTCTCAGTTGAAAATGAACAAACATCATGGTTCCCAAAAGTAATGTTCAACCACAGAACTGTTGTACTGGGAAGATCTAAATAGCCTGACAGACCTAGAACATTGGCCTTTGCTGGACATAGAAAAAAAGGGAGAAGAAAGAGCCAATACAACAAAATAACTAATGTGCTAGGCCAAGTGACTTCTCTTATTCCTGTATTCAGAAAGTTACCTTTCTTCAAGCTAAACATTTTTTTTTAGTTAGTCAGTGAGTGAAAAATCTTGATTCTTATTACACTAGTATCTTTAACAAGGATCAAGATGTACCTATACCATCCAGTTATTAACAAATTAAACCTTTTTTTTTAAGCCCAAATATTTTTACATACCAAAAAATCATAAGAAGATTCTCCTTTAACTCTTGGTCTTATTATCTATAATTTTGCAGTAATAATGTGTGAATGAATAAGGTTCAATGTACCAGTACTTTTCCACTCCCTATGCTGACACCAACCCTCACCCAGGTTTCCTGCAGCCCATAAAACTCTCACCCAGTGTATCCTTTCCTTCCAGATCTGTTTCCTTCTTAAAGTTCCCATTTCTTTATCAATCCAATCCATTATATTGTCAGTTAGTAAAACTACAACCAGTAACAACAGGAAAGCAATGGCATGCTATAGTGAGGATGAATGGCATTTGCCCGCTGTCACCACGTGAACATGATGAGCTTCCAGAGTTGCCCACTTTTACATGGCATTCAATTGGTTTGGAAGGATTTCTGCAAAGGTTCAGGTCCAGCTCTGCTGACCTCCTTGCAGAACCAAAGCCCTTCTATGGAAGACAGACCTAACTGCGAGATGTGATTTCCACAGCCCACATGTGTACTAGAGGATATGCCAGAATACTGTTCATTTGCCAGTGTCCACCCTACATCTCTTTGGGTCAGTACATCACTGATTTCTTTCATAAAAGCCGGATGGATTGGGAACAAAGGTAAGCTCAGCTTCCCTTCTGGCATCTTGGGATCATGGGGCAGGGAAAAATAGGCAACTGGGAGCTCAGATATATGTCAGGTCCCACTGCACAGGTCTAAGTTTTGGCAGCAAGGTCCTCTTACACCACAATGTCAATACACAGGACAATGCCATCATAAAATCTTATGACCACTACTTTTGGCATAAAAAGGCCTAAATCTAATTCTAAGGCTTGTGCCATACCCCAAAACGAAGGAAACTCTTATACTGGTTTCATACAGAAGAAATGAAACTATACTCTCCTCATCTCAGTCTCTTTAAATCAAATTCCTAAGATGTCACATATTCAAGTTTCACCCTGGCAAACAAAAGAAGCTGCCTACAGTGCTTAGATGACCCTGATAACACTTTCCTGAAACAAAGCCTCTGAGCTATAGCACATACTGTACCTGTTTTTGTTCTTCTCCTAAGCCGTCCCACATTGAAGCTACAATTTTAGAGACTTCGCCGAAAGTAGCATTGGGGTTTTGGCCCTTGATGGCTGCTTGAGTGTCTCGAAAGAACAATGCATAGGCAGACACGGGTTTCTGTGGCTCATTTGGGTCCTTCTTCTTCTTCTTTTTGGGAGTTTTTGGTTTCTTTCCCATATCTGAAGCAGGTCTCTTCTCACCACCATTGATCTGTAACATAAAATTAGAATAGTACTATAAAAAAAATGATTTAATTCAGTCCACCCAGTGTTACAGCCTCTGTGATACAAAATTTTTGGATTTTGCATGCAAAAATGGAATTTTTCATGCCATTTTTGATAATCTAAATGTTGACACTCTCTGCCTTAGTCACATGTATAAAATTCACTATAAGTATTTCAGATTACATAATTTTTTTTCCCATGAAGTACTTTATATTTTTCTTTCATAGAATTGCTATAATCTCTTTTATAGTTCATCTGGTCATTTTTTCACCTTTTCTAAGTTTTATTGCTAAAGGCTATAACATGCATATAATGAGAAAACTCAAATGAAATTGGTTTCTCTATAGCCTCACTACCAGTTCAACAACACTAACCACCTGCAGGCAGCAGGAACACTGTCATTTCTACCTTTCTTATTCTTACCCTTCCCCAGAGTGATCCCAGACTACTGTTCAAATCAATTTCTTCTATAGCTGGTAGTACACCTTCCAGGGACTTTGAAGGGAATCTGACTGTGAATTAAACAATTAAATTATAGACATTCCCCTACACACCTTCTAACTAAAGTCTGAAGAAACAAAGCTTTAACAGTACAGACAGTTTAGAGCTCCTTGAAGGATGAGTTCTGGTTCTGATCTATCTGGATTTAGCTGCATAGTTTTTCTCATCTGCTCATGTAAATGCAAACAGTTTGGGGAAATGAGTGAAAAAGGAACGGTGTATGGAGGGAAGTTCATGTGCATTATTTATGCACCACCTCAAAAAAACCCCAGCACATGAGCATTTGTGCAAACACCGAAGTACCCTATTTTCCAAATGAAGTTGGTGAAGGGTCTAGAGAACAAGGCTTATGAGGAGCAGCTGAGGGAACTGGGGTTGTTTAGCCCGCAGAAAAGGAAGCACAGGGATAGCATATCACTCCTTACAATGCCTGAAAGGAGGTTGTATCAAGGTGGGTGCCAGGGTCTCAACAAGCCATGGAATGAGAAGAATGAGAAGAAATGGCCTCAGGTTGCACCTAGGGAAGTATAGTTGGATACTGGGAAAAATTTCTTTACCAAAAAGGTTGTCAATCACTGGAACAGGCTGCCCAGTGAAGTGGTGCAGTCACTGTTCCTGGAGGCATTTAAAAGATGTGCAGATGTGGCACCTGGGGCCATGGCTTAGAGGTGTACTTGGATACGTGAGGTTAACGGTTGCACTTAACGATCTTAAAAGCCTTTTCCAACCTCACTGATTCCATGACTTATAAGCACATAAAGCGACACTAACCTGATTCTTCAACAGATTGGAACTCCATGGCAGAGCAGATTCTCTTGATATGATCACTTAATTTACTATACCTGTAGCAATGATGTGTGATCCTACAAGTGCTTTCAAAGGCTTTTTTCTTTTGTAGGCATGACCAAAGTAGTGTGCATCATAAACGTTTTGAAGTGTGAGATCAAGAGCATAAAAGGTATGCTTTAGGCTACGGATCTACCAGGCTTGACTTCTTTCACTTCCATGTATTATTATTTTTTAATAATGCATATCAAGTGGTACAGAAGAATAGAGGTGTTCAAATCAGTGGAACTGCATGAGTAAAATGGCTGGAAATCCTCATTTTGAGAAAAAAGCTTTTTTGTTTTTCTATATGAACCACTGTGTGGTGTCCAAAAGACCCAGGTGACTAAAGTGAACAACCTGGATCTCTGTGGCTTAATAAAAACAGGAAAAAAGTGATGACTACAATTTGAAAATGAAATTGATTGTTTCCTGGGCATTATGTTAAAATAGATGTATCTTTAATACAAAGTTAATGGACACGCAGTCTATTGACAGCAGGAAAAAACAGAAGCAGTGTGCTAACCGTTATTAAGTTATCCAAATTTTAGTCTCTTGCAATTATTTCATTCTACAGGGTACACAAAAATACCAGTTAAAGGATAATTAACTAGGCTAACTAGGGTTCCCTAGTTAATTTGACATCAGGGTAATTAACTCGGGTTCCCTAGCTAATTTGACAGCAGCTTAAAATCTTCAGAAGTCCTGTGTGAACTCCATGAGCAAGAAGACTTGAGAATAATTTGTTCTATAGTTATAATTTTACCTCTGTGATTGATTAATGCTTTCCTTCTTTCAGAGTATTTTTGAACCAAGAAGACTTTAAAATTCTCTGTGTGTTAGGATACCACATTACTTCAACTACCCTTAAACTAGGTGATATACTACAAAAACTTGAATAAGATACCTTCTGGTAAGCTGTTGCATGAACAGCTCTAAAATCTTATTCTCTGGCCTTAATGATCAAGACACTTCAAAAACCCACTGTTAAAAACAGAGTACACACAGGGGAAATTCTGTTTGTCTTATATGAAAATAACAAAATAAAAAGAATACAAGAATTCCAGTACTAATAACCTTGCAAATGGCTGGGACGATGGCCTGCCTTATGCTCCCATCAGTCTATCAGCTTCATAGACTCTACTTCTAACCACCAAAGCAGAGACAGATGGAAAATAAAATAAAACCCATATATATTCTGCTAGGCATAGACTTGTGCCTCAGAATCCCTGGAGGTATAGTTAGCTCATGGTAATCCACCTCCTGTCATGGCTTATTGCTTAATTATGGTGATGTATTTAACTTATTTATCACAAGAAAGCAATAATCTTTCACTTTAAAAAAGTGTATATTAACCATGTTGCACATATAATAGATCACAAGAATATCTAGTGTAGGATTTAAAACTATCAAGTTAGGCACATCGTTGATATCTAAATGTCCCCTGAGAACTTGGAAAATGTCTATAAGCATATTTAAAATAAACTGCAATAGTACCAAAGCCTTTAATGGAGCTAGGAGAGCTTTTTCATGCACACTAGCTTGCAGTAATCGCTGTAGTTTAAAATAGACTTTAATCAAGCACCATCTGCATAATAGGCTGAACAGAAACATAGACTTCTACTTATAACTCCTATCATATAAAGTAAATATTGTAAAACCTCTGCCACATAAAGAGAATATGCTGCTGCAGTTCTTTAGTAATTGTGTTTCTGTTATTTAATTCTTGCTACTTGCAGTCCTTTCACTATCTTCCCTGTTAAATACATTATTTGAATTTCTCTCTTAAGTGATATGCAAAGGAGCATAGAAGAAACCCCTGATATCCATCTATGAAGAAATACCTATTTACAAACCAGTAATGTTTCCAGCAGCTCACAATTATGCTTGGCAATAACCAAGTACATGTTTAATGGTCCAAGAGTACGAATTATGGCAAGAATTACATAAATGTAATATTCCAGTGTTGAGGTGGTCAGAATAAAGTATGTGCTAAGTGACCACCTTGTTTAGAATGTTTTTATAGGTACTTATAACTATTGATTTTTACCTCCTTTCTTTTTCTTTTTCTAATGATAGTCCCACATGTGAGATTTAGAAGAATTAAGAAGACTTAGTGATGTACACCCCTTGAAGAGATGATATCCTTAGTCTGAGCCTACATTTCACATTTCCATGATCCTAGCATCCTTACGACTTTATATCTAGCCTTATAATTCTGCTGCTGTTGTCACTGTCCTTATGGTTAAGCAACCTCACTGTTTTTAGAGTAACAGCAAGTAGGGAAACTGAGCCCTTTATAATACAGCTCCTTTCCCTTTTTTTTTTGTGCAAGGGAATATAGGACAGCTGAAGTGTAAACAGCCTATATGAAAGAGTCTTTATGAGAACAAGTATTGCCAAGAAGTATTTAACAGCTGCTGCCATTAGTTCTGTATATGTTGGATAATGCTTTGAATATTTATCATAGAATGAACATCAAAAAATTAATTTGTAAAGTTTCCATATTACTAGCATTTGGAATATATACATTAAGTTGAAATGGTCATTTTCTTCATGCATGGAAATCAGTGTTTCATAGGGATACAACTATATTTTTAGTACAAAGGTATATAATGTACATATTTGCTTATACTTTCCATTATCCTCTTTCTAGAAGTTCATGCAAACATGAACAGAACATTGAGATTTCTGGTTTGTTTTTTGTTTGTTTGTTTTTGGTTTTGTTTTTTTTTTTTTCTCTAG
The DNA here is from genome assembly GCF_047495875.1 of Pithys albifrons albifrons. Lineage (NCBI taxonomy): Eukaryota > Metazoa > Chordata > Aves > Passeriformes > Thamnophilidae > Pithys > Pithys albifrons. The sequence continues at coordinate 67,143,583 of NC_092461.1, read as the reverse complement.
ATAGAAATAGGTTTAGTTGTTAGGGAGCTTTCTACCAAATGTGCTATCAAAACCCCAGTGGCTTCTCTTTCACACATAAGGCTGAATTTTCAGCTGATATAAACCAAAGGCCGACATCTGACACAGAGGTGATTTTCCATTTGAAAATGTACTTTGTCGTCTTGATCAATGTTTGTACATAGGCAAACATCTTCTCCTGCTGGTTAAACAGGGACAATGTCACCATTGCTATTAATGATATCATGAATCCAGAGGGAGTTGTTTTTTATGCAATCCTCATGGCAGGAACATCCTACTGACTCCGTGAAGGGAGCTCCACCAGCTACTGCAGGACTGGAGCATGTGCATCTCTACCAAAGGACTGACTAATGAGCTCTGGCACTGTTCTGTTAAGTAATACCACACATCTAAATTAGAGTTTATAAATCAAAGAGAAAACACCAAATTTAGTGAAGTTATATTCAGGTAAAAGATAGAGGTTTTTCACAATGAGACAGAACAGCTGGTTTATCTCTTCCTGGAACCCTCCAGTGCCTTCTTTCACTGGGATGAGGATTTCTGGAGTGAGAACATTCCCACATTCCTCCAAAGCAAGTCTGAAAAATGTAATACTGTTGTGTCTGGGGAGAAAGGTCTCCAGAGAAAACCAGTTTACTCTGAGTATTCATATCCATTGACTTCCAGGAAGAGCAACATGACAGAGAGAGTGGCGAGTTTTAAATCACGAACTACAACAACACACTACCTCCTTAGGCTGATCATTCAAACCCTCTTGCCTTTTACAGAGGGAACTACAGCATAACCATTGCATTGGATCAGGCATGTCAGCCCACTGCCTGTCTCCAATGATGGCCAGCCTCAGGTGTTTTCAAGAAGACCTAAAAAATCCCACAGAAGACAGCATGACATTATCTGCACTCTGTCAAGCTTGTTGGTTAAACCATACTAGTCAGAGAAGAATTGAAATCCTCTGTTATTATTAACCAAATTTTATATCCATTAAAACTTTTCTCTTAGGAGAGAAAATATAATTATAGAATTTTAAGGCAATGTATCTACTGCACCATCCTGAATTTATTTTTGTGTTGCACATTGTGCCTTTTGTCATCTTTTTTCTGCTTAGACTGAGCATGAGAGAATTTTAAAGAGAGTTTTGCAAAATTGCATGCTTTGTTAAAAAGTTGAACATTTTATATAAACACTGAACATGATTTAAACTTCCACAAAGAAAGGACCAAGTTTTCCTTAGTCTACAGTGTTTTGTATTTCTCTATTGAAAACAATAGTTTCAGATAACTACTGCTTGCATGAAACTACATCCCTACACTTTGGCTAGTAAAAAGTGTTACAATGGAAAAGTACATGAAAAATATGTGTGAGATAACTGAAATATTTGATAGAAGCAGAAAGGAAATATTGTTTGAGTGGATGTTTTCTCCAGAAGTTCAGAGCATCTTGTATACCCCCACCAATATATGTAAAAATATTAGCAAAGCAACAGGAGTAGCAAATAAATTATTTTAAAAAAGTAAAGGCTGCCTGGAATTATTTTTACATAGTTATATTCTAAAGTCTCCTTCAGTAAAGAAGTGCTCTTTTATAATGAATTATTCAGTAATTTTTAAAACCTAAAGTTTGTGAAATCAGGGGAATGTCCTAAAATAAAACTTTTGAATCTGAATTTATTCAAAATGTAGTAAAACATATGTCTCCAATTACATGATTATTTTATAGCTTGAGGCATGAAAAATAATATAATTTGAAAACAAATCAGACTTACATTTCTTGACTGGATTATACCTCCTCAGTGACTCACAATATGTTTTCTTCATATTCCTTGCAAGTCTGCAACTTTTCCCCACAAGACATGGCTGTGGTACACTACAAGGTACACGGTACACACGACACTGCAGGAGTGCTTTGACAGCACTGATGTTTTGCAGTGACCATCAAATAGAGCTAAAGTGGTCCTCAATTTCAATATCCTCTATTTCTGGTTTAAGGGATGACTTTGTGCTAAGCCCCAATCTTTCTGTGTCTCAGCTTTTTTGTCTGCAAAATTAAGATAATAGTCTTGCGTATTTTTGTGAGGTTTTCAGGATTTTGGGAGTTTTGGGAGATTTTCACATGCAAAACCTGCTATATAGATTGACATTTATCCTTTAAAGAAATTTATTATGTAAATTACTCTTATCGCTTCATGCCTGTACTGACACTAAAATGAAGCTTAAAAATGTCATGATGAAGTGTCAGCACTTCTCAAAGTATAAATGCATAATAGGTCTTCCAGTATTCAAGGTAAGGCTGTTAAAGTTCATAAGACCTTTCTGTTCTGGTTGCTATCATGTTCTATTTACTCATCCTGTGACCAAGTAGCAAAGACTAGCACATTGCACAGACTGTTCATACTTTTTACAGCAGTAACTTGATCTTTAACTGGGAACAAACATCTCTGCTATGCAAGCGAGAAAACTCAACCCTTACATTAAAGTCCTAAAGAAATTACTATCCTTTGAGTGTTTAACAGGATTCCAATTTGCTCTCATTAGGAAGAATGATGTAATTTACTCAAGCTGCCTGAAGAATTGATTGGATATTTTAAGTTCTGTATTCATAACCCTTTATTCACTTCAGTCAACCACGAATAATGTTTAAAGTATCACCTTAATAACTGTGGCCATATGATTAATTTCGCAGGTCCTAAAAATATCCCCCATTTACATAGCAATCCTAGCATCTAAGCCTACCTTAGAGCTATCTTCTCCTTCATCTTCATGGACTGAACTGGATGGTGAAGGAGTTGCAGATTTGCTTCCAGGTGGAGAGGGCGAGTTGTGAGGAACACTGTTTCCACCCATATTCAAACCAAGCTGTGCACTGAGCTGGGACTGGTTAATAGTAGTCAGCTGCCCGTGCTGCATCATTCCTGGCTGCCTAATATCTGCAGGTTGAACCCTTGGCCTCATGGTTGCCATCTGAGGATGGGAACTATACTGGGCTCCTTCTGTATTCCGTAAATCTTGCATCTACAAGAGGAAAAAAACTGCATTAAGCATATCACTAATAAAGTGTTCTGTTCTTTTAGACTTCATTTGGCCTGATTGGCTATGTAAAGCTTAAAGGAAATGGCAAGTACTTAAATAAACATGTAAATACTGGAAATAAACAGAACAAGGATATGATTGACATTTGCATAACACTGACTGTTATAAACTATTCAGCCCTTGGGGATAGCAAAAAAGCAATGGAAGCTTGGGTTTTTTTTTTTTAATAGGGGGAACAAAAGGGCACTGCTTTCTGTAACTGCACGTAGAGGATTTCTGAAGCGCTAACAAATAGGGACAGGTTTGCACTCTGAAGTTCAGACCTAGATCAAAACATGAACATCCTCAAAATTCAAGACAGTTTCCAGATCCTGCTTTTTTAACATAGGATTTTGTGTTTGTAAGTTGTGAATTTTGGAGCTGCAGTTTGCAGAATTTGAGTACCTCATATTAGGTCCAAGTCTACCTTGCTTATTGGGTGCAGCCCAATAAGATACTGGACTTTTCAGGATCCAGACCACTGACAAGAAAGATGCATTGATAGACTGATTAAAGGATTTCCGAGTTGATTTACTGCTAAGACATATATGGACAGAAAGTTCGGAAATCACAGGATTGACAAATGAATTCATTGTGTTATGTGGGTCACTGCTTCTTAGCATTAACAAGACATACTATCTTAATGCAAGCAACAAATTCAGTCTCTGCAAGGATAAAATTAAAAGCACTGGAGGATAAAACTTCTTTATTGTCCAGAGGTCAAATGCACCATACACACAGACCTCAGCAGATTGCCTCTAACATCTTTTCACTATACTCATACAGAAACATAACAAATAGAAAAGAATATCAGAGAGAAGCTCAGATTTAAGCTAAGCTGTTCTGTGCATGGTTTAACATTGACATGTCAATTCAGAGCTCAAATGAAATAGATATAGTTGTCTTTCTGTGCATCAGACAAACATGCTGTATAAATGAAGCGGAATCTGACAGGAGCTGCGATTCTGTAAGTTCCATTATGATAAGGATATGTGTTAATGATTCAATATATTAACAGAGCCAAATTTATTCTACCGACAGTCTTTGTTAGATGTGTTATGCGAATTATCTAAATATCACTCAGATTTTATTTTTCTTTAAACCTTTTATAACTCATGACTTCTATAACCTATCTCTCGCTCATATGCACACTCCTATATATCTCAGCAATCTGTAAAATACCTTTCAACCAGTAACACAGAGAAAAAAAAGTAAAGATAAACCTGTAACTTCACCTATTCTCTTGTTATTGCTAGTGTAAAACTGTATCCATTTTAGGGATTTTTTTTTATGAGCTTAGGGATTGATTTTTGTAGAGGTCACTGGCAGTAAATCAAACTAGTAATACTATACCTTACCACTTTACCTGTACTTGTGTCCCTGAAAAGCATTTGAAATGGCTTCTGTCAATGTGACATCACAATAGGTATTTATGATGTTACAGAAATTAATAGTTTTTGCTAAAAAAAGAGTTATTGATACAAACATATTTTCAAGTTCATTTAATGACCACTAAAGCACCAGAGGAGAGGATTGCAGCAGTGAATGAAATCAATTGAAGGCTGAAATTTGAATCCTGGTAGACATTTATATTTTTAAATTACTACTGATTTTTTGGTCCTTTCCCTCCAGTATCAGCACCCTCCTTAACAAGCGTTTAGCCTTAAAAGCTATAATTATCTCCGCCTCTAGCAGACAGCCTGTACCAAAACAATTGTGCCCATGAAGCTGTAACTCCTGCTTGGCTGTTTTACTCTGGATCCAGCTGTTGAGCTGGGCAGCCACTGGGGATGATGTATGGGAGTGTCGGCTCTCTAGGTCCTCTTGGCCAGCTTGAGGCAAAAGGGGCAGAGAATGGAAAGCCACACAGTCCCTCATGCACTGGGTAAAGAGAGGCAAAACCTTCCCCAAATTCCTCCTTTCACCCTGTCTATGGTGCTCATGTCTCAGCATGGGTGTGTGCCCTCCCCAAGAACCCCCCACCCTGCAGGGGCTGAGCCCACACTGCCCTGCTTGCAAATGCCTTCAGTTTTCATGGGCAGGGCCCCATTGTGCTGAATAAACCCTACCACAAAAGGCTGGAAAAGCATGACTACTTTTTAATAGGATAAAGCATCCTAGTGATTTTATGAACTCTGGGAAGGAAAGAAACAACATCTGATACTCTTAGCTAACTCTTACTTTAAATGAACTTGCAAATTACCTACCTCTAAAAGCAGGACAAAAGTTAACATTTAAATTACTTTTTCTCAAGTAAAATATAATACCATTGCTTTAACTGATGTACAGGAAGTTCCACGTGAACATGAGAATTTCTTTATGGTGAGGGTGACTGTGCACCGGAACAGACTGCCCAGAGAGGTTATGGAGTCTCCTCACTGGAGATATTCAAGAACTCTCTGGACACAACCCTGTGCCATGTGCTCTATAATGACCCTAGATTGGACCAGATGACCCACTGTGACCCTTCCAATCTTACCCATTCTGTGATTCTGCTCTATTCAAAAAGACATTTTCTTTATTAATAACTCTTAATATGGGCTTCAAATATTATTAGATATAGATGACATCAGACATAAAACATTCTGTATTTGTTGTCTTTAAAAAATGTATATTTTTAAACAGTCTGTGATACAATTTTAGGCCCAGCACTGAACACAGACTATGTTTTCAGATAACACAACACCAATTGACCAGCACAGAATGCATCCCCATACCAATCACATGTGTGTAGACATATCTATCTATCTATCTATCTATCTATCTATCTATCTATCTATCTTCAAGAAAACCCTTTACTAGGGAAATTCTGAGGACTGCAAATGAGATGGTGCACTAGAAAAAATCCCTTTTTTTTCTTTTGACATGAATTTATTTTGTCATCTGAATTTTTAAATCAGATGAATACCAGGGGCCCTCAAAAAAACAGATATAAACAGCAAGTTGATTTAACAGCACATGTTCTCTTTTAGATATTAAGCCAGAACCCTCTGCCCTCCATGAGAGTTGCCTGCAGACAACACGCTAGTGTAAGTTCATTTCATAGAGCTGTGGTCTTCAAGGATCAACAGAAGTGATCCACATCTGCATATGAGGCTTCTAGTTCACTTCCTTGCCATGCATTGCAGAGACTGCCTTCTCCCTTCCTGCCCCTTCCTAGTGAAAAAGTGGGATCATCTAAGAAAATGGAAAAAGGAAAATGGAAACTGCTTATTCTTTGGGTAATAACAGGCAGATAACCACATAAATGTGAAAAGCTGTGAGGCTACACCATGGAGAACATATGATTATGAACCTTCAGGTTCCTAAAGGATCCACAAACAAAAAACTGTCCCATCTTCTCTGCTGGGTTCAAGAACAGACTGTCATGAAAACCATACACCTGGGTTATTGCTGAGATGTTATGTTATGCTCCTGTTTCAGATGCTGTGGCAACCTGTCTCTGCAGGAATAGTGACACGGATCAGACACACTCTATCAACATTACAAGCAAAATAGGCCAAATTTCTTCTAAACTACTTCAAAGTCAGAAGCTTCCTATTCATTTTTTCACCAGAAGGAGTTTTACAAAACCCACCAAAATGTAGCTATCCTGGAGCCATATTGAGTATAAAGAGGTAATATTGCAAACACACTCCTGACAAATGCAAAACTGAATACAAATCCCAATGGATGGCAGAATGCCAAATGGAAGAACAGTTAAAGAGTTTTGAGTGTTGAAAAGGATAAGGAAAGCCTTAAACTGATATCTTCACTGGTCTCTGGGATGAGGTAATAATGACAATACCTGGCACTTTAATATTACTCTCCATCTGTCAGTTCCAGGATGTTTCATAATTTGTGTTATATTCACCTTTAGAACACAACTGGTTTTATTTTGGTTTTACTAATGGGGAAGCTAGGATACATTTCTTTTCATGGCTATTTTTCTTTCTGTTTACATTTTGCTTATAAGCAGAAACTGCGCATTCAGCCATGAAAGTGTATGATGCCAAGTAAATGACATAGCACAAGTCACTAATTCTAAAGTGTGTACCAACCCCCTTACTGACATGTGGGTAGTGCAAAACCACAACATGGTTATCTGTCTGAAAATGAGCTCCTAGTGCCCCGCTCAAAGCTCCTGAAGTACTAAGAATAAAGTGCTTTAAACATCAGACCATTGTTCAGGACATCAGCTTAAAGTAAAAACAAAGTAAAGCATGGGGTGCAGAATACAGTGATATCACCCCTGTACAGAAACATCTTACTGCAGGACAATGTTCTGAGTACAGTGTCCTAATCACAGAATCACAGAAAATAGTGCTAGAAGGGACCTCAAAAGGTTATTTATTCTAACACTATCTCACAGTAGGATTAGCTATACCTAAATCATTTCTGACAGATGTTTGTCTAACCTCTTCATAACCTCCCTAGGCAATTCTTGTGCTTAACTATCCTTACAGTGGAAAGGGTTTTTTTCCATAATGTCTCACCTAAATCTTCCTTGTTGTAATTTAAACCTACTACTTTTTGCTCTGCTCCCAGTGGACATGAGGAATGTTTTTCTCCTTTTCTTTACTGAAAACATGTACACACTAGAAAGCTACTATGAATTTCCTTTCAGGTTATTTTTTTTTTAAACTAAACAACTAAACCTGAAGATTGAAAGACTTTGTTTGTATGCTGTGTTTTCTACACTTCTAATCATTCTTCCTGCTGTCCGCTGGACTATGTCCAATAACCTTCATCTTTCTTGAAATATTGTGCTCCAAAGTCCACAAAACATTCTTATCTGACACAGTATTCAGACAGAATCCTTCATCTATCAGAGGATATAGCACATAACAATAAAAAAAGCCCAAACAGAATTATCAGCCTTTTTGATACAAGCTAGTTAACCCATACAAGATATAGAAAGAGCCAAATTGCAGGACTCAACTAATGTCCCAGAAGGTGGCTTTAGGAAGAAAAAAAAATTCTAAGAAGCATTAGACGGGTAGTTTCAAATCAAATGTGCTGTTAGCAAAATAATTGACATGTTATTTTTCTTATATTTAATAACTGTGAGGCAACATCTCCCTGAAAAGCCACAGAAGTCCCAATTGTCCCTCCCTATTTAAATTAATTTATAATAAATGTTATCATTAAATTAAAGAAGACAGGTTGCCTTAACAGATCGAAGTAAATACAACAAGTCTAAGTACATGCAAGAAACACTAGGGAATACACAATGAAGATGAAAACATTAAAACATAAGGAGAAATACACAGGGCTTACTCACTGAAGCAAGTGGAGAACACATATCTCACTACTCCAAGCGAATTCATATCAAGGCACAGCAGACATTATTTCTATTACCACCATCAGGCCTTGCAATGATTTTGCTTAGTTTTCTACTAGCTGAATTCCCCTGTGAACTGTTCTGATGGATACTGCGGAAGTGACTGATAGTTCTTTGCTTCCTGTCTAAGTGGTCAAGGTAAGTCAGAGAGTAAAAATTCTTCAAACTAAGAGAAGCTATGGTTAAATCAATTAATTTTAAAAAATGGAGAAAACCCCAGGGGATCTTAAGTGTTATCTATGAAGATAACCATAGTGTGCTTTCTTCTTCACTGGCATGACCCAGTGGAGTCACCATGTAGGTATCACAGACATCCCTTGGCAGGCAGAAGAAGTTTCTGTTAATAGTAATATTTCATTTATATTCCCAGCAAACTTGTGCTACTACCTCTGCAATATTAAATCTGAATGTTTGTCTGTTCCCAAATAATGCTACATTAAAATGCCCTGATTGTGCCAACCTCCTGAAACACCATGAGATTCACTTAGAAATTTTGCTTTTATTTTAGCTGTTTTAATTTTCTTCTACAATAAGCCAATGCACATCTGCAAGATGTTTTCCAGTGACACAGAGATGCTCATTAAAAACAAGAGAAAAAAAGTGAATTCCAACACAATCACTTGACTCTGTAAGTGAAGGTTTCAAAAGAGAAGAAAAGATAACATTAAGTTGCCAGACAGGTTTGTGAGAGCAGGCATACTAAGAAGGAATTGTGTTTTGGAAACAATACCCACTATTTATGATCAAAACAACTGATAAACCAAAAAACCCCTCATAACTGTTTTTATGCTACAAAATGAGAGCAACGTTCATCATACAGATAAGGAACAAACTCTCTGGGGAAGCGGTCACAGCAGCAAGCCTGACAGAGTTTAAGAAACATTTGGAAAATACTCTCAGAGACATGGTGTGACTCTTGGGGATGGTCCTGTGCACCAGGGCCAGGTGCTGGACATCAATAATCCTTGTGGGCCCCTTCCAATTCAGGATACTCTGACTCTATACAATCAAAGCTAAGCATAAGTGTCTAAAATGCAGAAATGTCCATTTAAGAACTCAGTTCTTACCAATGATCAAGAAGTGGTACCTTGTGGTTGTTCATTGCATGTTGTTGGTTAGGATCCCAGATTAATAGGAAGTGAATCAAAAGCAAACCAAGCAGTTTCATCTGTAGTTTTCGATCATGGTGATGCTATTTCATGAGATAACTTAAAAGTTGTGAAAACGTGAATATCTGTATTTATACTCTACAGAAAAACAAAAAGTGACCCCAATATTTAGAGGTCTGAAATGTGACAGGAAGTTTGAGTTTACTGATTGCAGTGGCTAAAACTGGTAAGAGGTGTGTATTTCCTATCATGAATGAAAACTGAACAAACCCAAAGATTCACATACTATTAGAACTTTGTTTCCATTCAGTTAAAGTAGAAATTATATTTGCAAGCAAGTCTTGCTTTAGCACACATATAAGCAGAGTGGTAAACAAAGATATGTTATAACAGCTAAGGTTACTGTAAAATGACCACAGAGAACCACCCCAAACACATTAAAAGGAATAACTTAAAGCACCACATAACAGAGGAAGGGCATGGGTGTTTTCATCATCTCATTTTTTATAATTCTCTTCTGTTTCAACTAACTATATAATGAAAGACTAAATTTTAAAGTAAGTGGCTATTTGGGGAATATTCTAGTGCTGTACACAAGTGTATTTGATATACTATGCCCACAGCACAAAATGAAAGGATCATTCAAAATTTTTGTCAATTAGGAAAACAGTCTTAAAATAAAACAGCAGAAACCCCACATGTAAAGAAACCCCTAAACTAAAAATAATACTCCCCCCTTAAATCTACTATAATATTTTCAAAATAATTCTGTTAAAAATTAAACCATTCAGGTTTTTTTATATAGTACTGGTTCTGTAACTGATCTTAATGCCCTTTAAAGCAATTATATGGTCAAAATTTAACTGCAAAATTTTATAGCACAATCACATAATGACAAAAATGCTGCAATACACACTTTCTATATTTCTTGGTACACAGTTAATTTGGTGACTATTAACATTCTTTTCTACTTTATGTTTTAATATCCTTAGAGTCACACAGGGCCAAGGTCTCAAAACTAATCATAAAAAACTACCGACTGCTATTCACTCTAATATAATAACCCTTTATTTAAAACAACCTCCAATAAATTTCATTATAAGAAGTTATTAAAAGGGTTAAAAACCTATTAAATGTCAAAGAATTTGCTTGACTCAAAGTTCTAATAAAGAAATAGAATAAGCTTTCTTTCTGAATTATTTAAATCTTTACTGACTGTGCACTGAACCATGAAATTAGAAAAGTGTTATTAGAAGTGTTCTCTGGTTTTTATAAAAGTTGTAGCATAGAATATATCAAACCACAGTCTTTAACTAGACTAGTTAAAGAAATAGGTTTTTAATCCTGAATACATGGTTTTCACTGATATAAAGGGTCATAATTAAAAGTCTGGCCTGGAAGCTGAAGATAATAAAATTATTATTACAGGAGCATACATGTTCATTTGGCATATTCTGGATGCATGTTTCCATTTTAATTTGGACAAATATCTTCAATTTTGTTTGATCTTGCAAAGTCCACTAATTTGGACCCTCTCAGCAAACAATTAAGCTTTTAATAGTGACTCATTTTAAAGACTTAATGGTGAATAATTTGTGTTATCTTTTTCTCTTTTTTTAAAGTGTCTAATGCTTAACAGCAGGTATAGCTTGACAGCAGACAAATGGAACCTAGGAAGTACAAGGTAAGTACTCTAGCACACATCTGATAACAGTATTATACCTACACTGTTTTTTTGCAAATAAAAACAGAATAATTTTCTATTTCACCACTTATTTGCATAAGGAAAACAATCATGCATTTCACATTTATTTTAGTGATGCTAAAGAACCCCTGAGTAAGAATATTCACAGGTTCACTCAAACACACTTGAATCAACAGCCTTTAATCAAAAGAAATGGTCAGAAAGATGTTTGAGAGAGACAATATTGTCTCCCCTTCTTTATACAATAAAAACAGAGGCATCCAGAGGACATGAAATTATTAAGTCTAGGAATACAAACTAGATCTTTAAAAATACTGTTAACAGTGAGAAGCTCTGCTTGCTGCAGGGCATGAGGAAAAAGGGGTGCAAGCAGCTACTGTTGCCTTTGCGATGCTTTGCTCTTGTGGCTAACCAACACCAACAGTCAGCATGTGTGTGCTGTAACCTCCATTGGCTTCTGCTCCATTGGATTCCATTCTATTCTATTCTGTTCTGTTGTGTTTTGGTTTGTTTTTTTTCCTCTGATGTTCAGCACAAGAGCATCAAACTGTGATTTTCCTGCAGTGAGCTGGGCAATGTGACTATCATCTGTAACATGTTGTTTGCTATACTTGCTTTCACACACAAATGTACCCTGACCACACCACCCATCTCTCCCTACCACCAAGTAAAGGAATTTCTATTGGACTCACAGTAACAAAACAATCTGGAGAGTTTTTCTTGAATCAGTGTCACCCTTCAGCAGATGATTTGCAAATTTTTCAGTGGATTTGCCCAGAGAAGATCTGGCCATACAAGAGTGGAGAGTGCTGAGCCCAGTGCAGGCCAAGGAAAGTAGTGCATAGTTGTGTATCTCCCAGTGATGTCAGTGTATCTGTCTCTGAATTTCACCATACATATTTTAAATAATTTATATGGTAGGGTTGATATTTAGAAGACTGGTGGACTTAGCATTTAAATAAATAAATTTCCGATGAGATATTCATATTCATCACATTATATATTACAAAACATTGCACAGCATTTAGAGCTTAATTTGAAATAAATTGAAAATATTAGAATTAGACTGAGATGTTTAAATAAAGGTATTTTAAAACGTTTATGCTTAGGAAAGAAGAGCATAAGACTTAACTGCCGTATTTATTATGTTAAGACTGATTCCATGTGAATGCTTTGGATATGACAGTGTTTTATTCTTCAGGAAACACAGATGCAGTCATTGAGTAACTGGAGAGGTGTGAAACTCTTTGAGGAAGAAGCTGAGAGTTTGAATGACCAAGTAACCCTTTGAATTCTAATCCATTCAGGCTCTTGTATTGTTCTAATGAGCTTAGTTTCTGTAAAGGATGGCTGTGTAGGCAGAGGCTAGACCTACACACATTAATGACAGACACAACAGGGAAAAGTACTGAAAGGTGAAACAGAAGACGTAAGATGTGAGATGCTGCTCATTGTGTTTACTATCTTATCTGAAAAGCTATGTTCCTCAGGTTGAATGACAGGAGATTTGCCTAAGTGCAGGGAGTGTCCATGTGAGAAGAGTCAAAAAATTCCTTCTGGTTTGAAAATCACACTAAACAAGCTGTGACAGCGGAAAACGTGGTGCAATATTGGAGTGTCTTGTGTCTCCCAACTCTACAGAAAAACTCTGCAGGATCTAAACTGCATCTCATCTCAGTCCCAAGAAAGGCAAATTATCTCTGAAAGCTGGACTCTGTAGCACATCAGATACAACAGTATGCTACTTCACTGAAAAATGTTTGCAAGGGAGGAGTGATTGTATTTCCAGTGTTGTCCACCTGTTAAGGCACTAGACATAAAAAAAGGGCAGAAGGACCTCAAATGAAAATCTCCGTCACCCAGAAGGCAGAAAAGGGGTGAAAAGCTGTGTCTGCTATGTGCTGTAGTATTGATCTCACTACCCTGATTGTTAGGGTTATGATAATTCCTGCTGTTCTGCACAAATATTTAATGGCTCTTCTATTACAATGCAATATGAAGTTGGATCTTTGAAGCTTGGGTCACATATATAGTCTGCAATTGTCTAGATTCTTCCTCTTGGACACTGTGATGTGGAACACCCTTGAAATTATTTCCCTGAGCTATAAGGTCCTATCTGGGGTTGTGGTTTACAAATGGTATTGTGACTGCAATGAAATGTCCTATAGAATTAATCGTAAGCAAAGATGAACATGAGTAAGTTTAGACATAGCTGTATTAGGGAGATGTATCTGGCTTAGTGCCCTGAAGGCCCATTGACAAATTACAGCTCTGTTTAAGCAAACTCTTCTGTCAATCACTTCAGTCTTGGGTAGGCACAGTGGGGCTGTGCTAACTCTTCCATTTCTATACACAGCAGTTGTATTAAATCAAATGAACTTCCCTGTAACTCCCTGCCACCCATCATTCACCTGAAAACCAAAGTCATTCAGGTTTTATTTGTGCATTTTGTGAATTTCTGGACTAAGTTAATTTTCCTTGAGACAGAAATCGTATTTTTTGTGGCTGATACCAGTAGCCCTCAAAAAACCAGACCATATCCCACATGACTACTTTTCATTGAATACAAAATCTTAACAAAAAAAGTAATTTAGACTAATAAAAATGAGTTGCATGGTTTAAATTACATTAGTGAAAGAATATTTTACCAAATCTTTCCGTTGCTATGTTGCAGCCCTGTAAATTCTCACTGTGAGTGATAGAACTAATGGCAGTTGAGATAAAAGGTCTGCAAAATGTTTAACTCAGAAAAGATTGTTTTTCATACATATGATCTTGTTATCCAGCGATAAGCTTACTGATATTTGTATCTATTTTGTCATTATTTCCCCTGCAATAAAAACCTAATGCCATTGTCAGATATTGTGGGTTTTTAAAATGTTAAGCACATGTGTTACTGCTAGGCAAGACACTTTTTGTAAGCTATGAAAAATATGCTTGGCTTTCAGGGAAAAAGCAATTTAATGCTATGCTAATAAGTCCATCATTCTTCTGTATTGTATTATTTACAATTTTGTCTCTAAAACCTATTTAACATCTCCAGTGTAATTATCCATCTGCAGCTTGCCAAGTCTAATATTATAATCCTGAAACAGGAAAAGTCTCAATTATTTTATTTTTAACTATGTAGAACATAACAGATATCCAGCAGTCTCAAAAGATTAAAATTTGTAGATTTGTTTTACTTAATATCCATTATATTGGCATGCCACAGAAGATATTCCTGGGAACCTCCTATTTAATTTAAGAACATGTCTTTATTTTCCTCGTTTGATTTTTCTGAATGTGGATATCTTCCTTAACAAAGCCTGATCAACTTAACAAAACAACTTAAGAGAGAAAAAGTAAATCCCATATCTTCTTGAATAGGAATATTGTGGGTAATCACAACTTCTTATTTCTTTTTAAAATAATTATTCGGTCTATTCTTTTTGATCATGAATCCACATATCGTCCCATTCATCTTTAGAATAAAGCAGAAACCTTGGTTTGGCTGAAAAAACTCCCTTTTTTCCTTTATCTTACAAACTTGTACTTTCAACATTGCTGATCTTCAACAAACAGCTGCAAAAGCAATATTTTATGACTACATATACAATGATTTAACTCCATTTCTGAATGCCAAGGAAGCATGCTGAAGCTTTTGGTAAGAATGTGTTGCGATATGTTACTTGTTTTGCATATCCTAACAAAGGGATCCAAACTCAAAGAACTGCCCTGTTTTGTATGAAATCCACCACAACACAGAAACATTTTCTAGTGAAATTTGGGGAGGAATCAATTGCTATCTGCAAGGGAGAAAATAGTGACTAAAGAAATTTACAGAACATGAGCTCAGGACATTAAAAGAAAGTGACACTGAACTACAAGAACTTTCAGGCTTTGGAAGTAATGTCTTCCTGGGGAAGAAAGAGATGGATCCATAGGTAACACAGCAGATTAATGAGATCCCACAAAACTGGGCTTTAAAGAGAATTCTTCAAGCTAGAGAAGGCTGTAACCACTGTGGATTCAGAGGAGTGATATCGAGAGAAAAGACAACCTTTCAAAGAAATGGCCCTGGTGTTTCCTCAGCAAAGCCTCACAAACTCATCAAAGTGTTGGAACGCTTTAGTTCGGATGAATAGTTGCATCATTTTAAAGAAAATCTGAAGTTCTCTAGGACAATTTCACCTCCTCTTTCTTCTTTGATGAGGGTCCAGTCATACTAATAGACTTCTGTGTGAGAGTATCTAATCTACTCTTATCTGGACTATCTAACCTATTGTTATCTGCAATGAAACATGATGACAAGTAATAATATTCATACAGCACAAAACAGAATTGCTTACATTTCCCAGGTTCCCGAGCACACCAAGGTTGTTCTGAAATCCCCAAACTCTTCTGCTGTCCATATGTCAGCTCTGTTGACAGACAGACGGCTGGTTCTAATTTTCAATGTATTAACAAATCCAATCCAGATTAATGTAATTGAATAAAATTATCTTGAATCTAAGATGGGATCTGCATGTCATTCTTTTACACTGCCAGAAGGTAATCCTGGAAACTACCCTGCCCAGGCAAGTACTCAGATGCTATGGAAGAGAACAGTTAACCTTTAGAAAGACTAGAAATCACATAATCTCAAAATGACATGACAGAGGAACTTCCCAAATAACGCAAAGACATATCCCCACTATTTTGTCTTGCTCATGTGTCACAGACTGTGTTTGTACCAGGGTGAGCTCTTCATACGAATGTACCATTCAACCAGTATGTCACTTTATATAGTGTTACTACAGCTCTTTTAAGTTTCAATGCTACCCAAGAGTAGGGTCATCCTCTACTAATAATTATTAATTTTGCAAGCAAGCACCTCATTGTCTCATACTTTTCTCAGCAAAATAATGATTTTAGTCAGTTCAGGAAGAAATTTTAAAATGTAATTGCTGTATGTGCAAAACTGCACCCGTGACTGTTCATGTAATTACTGCAATTACGAATGCAATTCAGGTAAATATGCAAGCAAACTACTAGCTAAGTCTTTAACTGGTAATTTATGTGTGCCTTTACCCAATTTGCATGGGCAATTTTCATAATTACCTTCCCAGGTTTAGTACATAGATCTCAGAACTAATGAATACTAATAACTAATGAATGATGAAGGATGCATAAGCAACTAGTGAAATAAGCAAATTAGAAGCATTTGGAAAGAAAAAAAACCAAAAAATTCAGCTTCAGCATATCCATTGGTCTTGTACATTTCATTTTGAAAGAGGAGGATATGAGTAAGGCAACTAGATAGGTCAAGTTCCTTCAATTGTCCTTCCTTCTCCTATTTTCAATATGGAAATACCCTTTCTGGTAGTCAAGAATAACAGAGATTTTTAGACAGACAAGATACATATGTGTAGTGTAATTTACATTAAGTGAAATTGTCATTTTAAGTGTCTAACTCTTCATCTGAGGAAAGCAGATGTGTTCCTCATGAATGTAAGGCCAAAACAGGGTCCCAGTGGTGTTTACAGATAAGCAGTTGAATGAGTTTACAAGTGTCCTCTTTCTCTGAAGAATAAAGGAAACACGATGCATTCAATTGACAGAGGCATTTCAACAAACTATACATCTGTTCTACACTTAAACGTATATTAATAAAAAAGTGTTGACTTGGTTGTTTTGTGTTTTAAGAAGACAAGAGAATAAAAGAAAAACATACCTAGATACTTCTGTTAACCTTGATCATTAACTATAAAAAGTTATGTATGCAATGCATTGGAATTGCATTTACATCCTAGGTTTCTAAGCAGAACTGTACCAAAATAAATATAAAATATGCATGTGTTAAAGAAAAGTAAGTATCCTAAAGTACCTTCTGTAGCACTCTATGTAAAAACTACATCCCATTATGGAAACCTGAAAATCAGGACATGCATTTAATTACTTCTGAGTTTTTATAACGCCAGTTTTGAAGAATTTTAATTCCTATGTCTGCAATATTTAGGAAAAAAAAACTTTAAAAATTGTCTTTAAATGTAGAGAATTTAAAGTTTTATTTTGAAAATTCTGAGCTGCTTTTTCACAGTGTACGTGCACATGGTATGGTTGACCTTCCTGCTACCTGAAGTGGACGTCTTTTATTCTCAAGGTTGAGTAAACAGCATCTGCCATAAGCAGTGTGGGTTTTTTTAAGACAGATTGTTCAGATATAGTCATATGGGCAATATGATCTCCATAGAAGCCCAATTAATATTTCTATATTATTAAATTTTACTTGTGGTAGTACTGTACAGCCAACAAAGTTACAGGAAAGCAAGTGGGGCTCTATTTTGCCAAGAAATGGTAAAGTGAATTCTTAGATGAATTCTAGATGAATTACCAACCTCTGCCACCTAAACCAATTCCATTCCAGAAAAAAAAAAAAAAGATAAGAGATGACATATACAAATAAAAAACCTCTCAAATCTCTGCTCATAACCAAGTAATACTTCTATGTCTTAAAAATATTGCTGAGATAATTTAGTTTGAAAAGTACTGACACATGATAAACATTGGTCCATATCATACTGTATGAATGGTAATAAAGTGTTCTGGAAAATAACTACACTTTGCAGTGTTTAACATAACAGATGCTAGGTCTTACATTTAATGAAAAATATTTCACATGTGAGTAACTACCACTGCTAGTTAGGAAGTACAGCAAAAAGGAAAAAACCCAACATTATGAAAAGAACCAAAAAAGCAGTGCCTTCATCCTTCTACAGGCCTAACGTCCTCTGTCTGTATTAGTTTGGACCTTGGCAAGCTGTCCTTGCATGAAAAATCTTTCCTTAATATTAGAAAAAGATAACAGAAGATTTGTAAACCACTAATCCTGATATTTCTTCATATAAAGTTAGTAAAGTGAATACACTAGAGGTACCTTTGAATGATATCAGTGTGATGCTCAAGTGTTTCAGCTGTCAATTAATTCTGTAATTTCAGGACTAGTAAAAATAAACATGCTCAAAGGGCAAACAAGAACACTGAAAGGTGTTAAAATTCATTGGACAATTTTCATTTCCCCAAGTGAAATATAGGCAAGTAGTTGTGCCAACACACAAGCCACGCTTTTCAGTCATCTCATTTACTAATTATTTTGCTTTTAACCCTTTTTCCCACCTCACCTCATTCTATGCTATTTACTAACGTTAATATTATGGCAGTATTGCAAGACTGAAGTTTTGAAAAATGCAAACTAAAATTTTGAATAATCAGAGCACCACTTAATGCAGAGTTATATGTAATTTCTACAGTTATTCAGTGGTTGTCACTTGTGATAATCTTTAAAGTCTGACTGGACCACTGTAGCTGGCAACTTCTGTGAAAATCTTTACTGACTTTAAAGAAAATGTTCCAGTTTTACTGTCAACAATTTAACAAGAGACATCTTCCTTTTACTGCCTGTGGCAAATCCAAATGCTGCAATTAATATTGTAGAAAGTACAACAGAAAATCCTCCCCTTCCCCCATCAGAAATAAATAGAAGCTGCAAAAAGATGAAATCAAGTAGTCCTGCATCTAAGAATGATTCTTTAGAGTAGTCTGTGATGCTTTTTAGCATATAGATTCTGATTCAGGAACAGAAAAACCAGCATTTTTTATTCTTTCTTTTGACATTGACAAGATCTAAACCAGGGCTATAGTTTCTCTATATATTTAGAAATATCAACCTTAATGAGTTATTTGCAGACTATGGGGACATCTCGTTTTCATAACTATTGGTGAAATGCAAAGCACTCTCCTACACAAAGAAATGCACTTTTTAAAGAAACAGAATATAGTACTTTAAATCTACATTCTGTTAATTCAATTCTTACAACAAAGTTACAGTGTTTCTTACGGGAGAAATAAATAGGTTCCAGTACTTAATGTAATTAAATTAAGAAGATCATCAATATAAAAAAATATTTAAAAACACATTATGTATAGAACACCACATACTCATGGATAGGTGAGAGCTGAGTCAACTATATCCCCTTCTAAATGTAAGGAAATAATAATATGTTTAATAAAATGTTTGCTAGCTAAATTAAATTCTGACCTTAATGAAGAATTCAGCAAGTATGATATAACTGTACATTTTAAATAGAGAATTTCCTATAGTTTTTCTCCCACTTACACTAACAGTAAAATACAGTAAGTGGAATTAGAATACAGCTTTCAATTTCTATGATAAGTCCTTATGTAGCAGATGTTCACTGAGATGAGCGCCACATTACTTAGCCTTCTAAAACTGGAGAGCTATACCTAATTGCTATCCTACTGTTACCTAATTTGTTCCTCACAAATTGCTGCGTGTAGGCTGACCTGAACGATCTATCCATGTGTCTTTCTCAGAGGTGTGGATACATGACACATGGCTTTGGGTTATTTTCCAATGTAGCTCTGAGGTGGCAGGTCTGGGTTGTTAACTTGTGAGTATTTGCAAAGCTTGATCTCATCTGACATGTTTAAGAAGCAAAGCCTCACTGAACTGCATATGAATCAAAGAGCTAAGCTATACTTTGGCTCCCAAGGCCTCAAAAAGTCAGGATGAGAAATGTATGAACTGCTATGTTACAAAATCTCAGGATGATCCCCCAACATAACTCACATTTAAATGTACACATTGATTTGCAGTTGTATTTGGTTTTATTTGGTTTTTATTAGCCTTAATATTAATTTAAAATATTCTGCAAAATGAAGCCTCCTGTTTTGGACTCCAAGCTGCTGCCACTGTTACCTGACACCAGAATTCTGTTTAGAAGCAGGACTATTCTCAGTGTCTTTTTCATCCAAAGCTGATTTTTCTGCCTGTTTGGAAGACTGCGTTTTGCATATGTTTCACACTAGCATGTTACAGCACACTTTAGATACTAGAAGTGCAACCATGTTCTGATTACCACCAAGCTTCACAGAGAAGTAAGCAACTGCAGATCATGGTCCAAATGAATGGTGGAAGAGGCAGACACTTCGTATGTTTCCAAAAGTACTATGTCCTCCTCTGGCACTGTCACACCTGGAGCAAGGAGAGAGGTGATTGCTCCTGGGGGCACAATACACCCTCCTCTTGAGACATAAAAAACCCCATATGCTGAATTCAAACAGACCTCAGGGGATGCAGTTGCACACATATGCTGGAGGGTATTCTTGCATCCTTCCCTCCCATCACTTTGTGAATTCATAGTGTTAGTTATAGTTTAGCATTAAATGTGCAACTTCATGCAAATTCTTTTCAGATGGATACATTAACAAAAGTGAAAGCGAAACCAAACCCAGTCACAAACCCCAAGTTTCTACCTTGCTGTACAAATCCTTGCCATTATGGTCTTGCCTATCCGTTTCTTCATTAAAGGCTATGTGAGCAAAAAGAAAAATTTGAACGAATTGTAAGTGGAAAAAATTTCTTTAGGTTTTAATTTGTCTTCTTTGGTATTTGTACTATCATTTGCTTCCAGAGCAGAAAATAGTGAACAAAAGAATAAATTAAAGACAATGTTATTTTTATGAAGACTATATTTTAGCTATTTAATTTTGAAATTTAATTTATTTCCCTACATCATTACTTGATAGCTTAGAAACAATCTTCCACTTACTCATATAAAATAACACCTTCAAAGACATTTTAAAAATCTATTTATGCTTTGAGTTTGAAAGGAACATTTGGAAACGGTAATTATAGAACTGTGATAAGTAACTGAAAGTTCAAGAAGACATGATTGGCACAATAAATAATTGGTTTGCTTCTACTTAATCTACATGAATGTAAACAATAAATCTTCTCTTAAATAAAGATTGTGTGAATCTTCATTTATCTTTTATGACAAGAGAGCAAAGGTTCTAGCTTAATGAATGGAAAGAAGCAATAAGGTCAGATTTAAAAGCCTCAAAGGTCAAATTTCTGACATCCCTGAACATTAGAAAAAGCCTAACATGGTAATTACTATTTTGGTCAAGTCACTGAGGTCTATTTTCTGTTTAAAAAAGAAAGACAAAAACATTATACTTCAGAAACTTGAGAACCAACCCTTGGTACAGTCTGTAACATATCCTTCCCTATATTACAGACTCCTTCCACTGCAGAAATAAGAGTTCTATTTGAGACATCACATGTTTATTAAGTAGCCAGTCTATATTCACACCTGGAAAGTGCTTAGGTAAAAAAGCAACAAGCAGCTTCACCTAAAACTGTGACATTACCTAATTTGGAACTGAAAATATTTGCAGGGATTCCTACTCCTAAATAACCCCAGCTTTGATGAAATTACAAGTAGTTCTGGATCTTTACAGAGAACAGGAACATAAGCATGGAAAAAAGGTCCAGAAAGCCACATAATTTTATTTTACATATGCATTGATTTTTGCTCAAATGGAAGGCCTCTGTCATCTAACAGGGTTATCCATAGATTGAAAGAGTTGATCGAGGTCATTAATAACAATAGTAAACTGATCATCATTCCAATAGGACTTGGCAATGCCTTTTCTTCAAAGTGGATACTAATGTATTGATGCCTCTGAAGTTCATTACAGCAGTAATAAATCATTAGCCTCCAGAAAATAATTTATAAGTTGGTTAAAATGCATTAGAATGGACTGTCAAGCTATTCTACTGAGATGATGAGGCTGGTACTAGAGATTTTTTTTCAGGTTCTCTAACAAAAATGGTGATGACTCAAAGTAATCATATCAAAAAGATAAAAACAAAACAAATCACTGTAATAATTTTCTTTAATAGCATGTTTCAATCTTCATAAAAGCGTGAGTAAATTTTACTTTGAACTGCTAGATACATTCCTTTTATTCACTGCTGGCAGCAAACCCTTAACCTACAAAGCTCCAGTACTGACCCCAATGATTATATTTGTGTTTGCTTTAACCAAAAGAAGTGTACTCTGTGTGTAACTATGGTTACACTGCATGGGTGCTTGTGTAATAACAATATATTATAATGTATAAGTAGCTTGTCAGGCATGCAGTGCTAAGATTAGCAATGATAATATCACAAGAGGTATATGGGCCACAACTTGATACTCAGAATGTGTATGTTATGCAAATCTCTTACCATACTATATCTACACTGCTAGTTACTACTTAAGTAGCTTAACTGCAGCTCAGACCTATCAATATGCAGCTACAGAATGCTTTTACTTTCACATATGCTTTTAATTAATACTCATTGAACACTGAACAGTTTATTCTTGATATTCAGCAAACTTCATATTAATACCAACACTCTGTCTCAGACACTCCTCTGCAACATTACTGCAGCAGTCCCTAAAGGTTCCCTGTGTTAAACAGGGTATTGGGACCAGAACCCTACTCAGCTAATGCACACAAAGTCATTCACAAGGGGCTGCCCAGGCCTGATACCTCATGCTCTCTTTCATTGCTGCCTGCCATGAGCACTGAATGGCCACAGAGCATGGGAGGGGTATGAAAAGACTCAACCCCGCAGGGAAAGGAAGGATCGCAGCCCCATCATCTAGGGAGGCATAGGCATTGCCCTCTTTCCCTCCAGGGCCATGCACAGGCTGACAAAGATGGGTTGGAGGAGGCACAGGTGGTCATGCTGATCCTTTGACCTAGGTGCTGACTAGTAAACACAGCACCTGGACAGACACAAATGCTATAGGGTCCAGCACCACCATGCCTCTGTGTTTCCTTAAGAAGGCCTTGGGAAGTGCACGGTGAGCTGCTAGAACCAGCACCACTGCACAGCTATTTCCCCTTCTGTTTTCTTCTTCTTGCACAGTATTGTGCTTAAATGTCAGAAATAAGCCCCAAGTAATTTGTCTTTACCCATTTGAACAGTCCTTGCTTGAGCAAAGAGCTCTTACACAAGGAACCCTTCAAGATTAAATACAATAAAGGCTTGTCCGTAATGCTGAGAATAAAATAATATGTCTTCTGGAAATACATGATAAGAATTATTATGAACCCTACAGAAGCCAACACAATAACATGTTATCCTCTCCCTATAATTCAATTGTATGTGTACATTGCATAAGGGCTGTGAAACATTTAGGCCCAGATATTCAAAAGGCCAAGTCTGTAGGTTTACAAGCTTAATTTTGTGTTTGCAGTCTGAAATGGGAGGAGTTGTGCCTCTGTCTAACTAATCTGGCTTTCATCGTTAGAGGTAGAAGTAATTTGGAAATAAGAATGCCTGAAAAAAAGAACAAGGAGATCTGAATAGCTTTGAATAGTATAGTTAGCAGAATTAATGTTACAAGCTAATTTCTCTTCCTGTATTTACCATGGAAACTCTCCAGGCCAACTCTTCTTTAATGTGTAAGAAATCCCCCACAGGAGGATGACAGATCCCTCTGAATGCAGAAAGAGAGCGGTGGGCATGTAGTCAAACCTACAGAAGGTTGGAGAATTTTTTAATTGCAAGTTAAAAATACCATTTTGCACAAAATGAAGCTCTCAGACCAGCCAACAGGGATGGGTAGAATTAAAACATCCCACTGACAACTTCACCCTAAGTAAGCATGCGATAAGAACTAGAGAATATAACCTTAAATATGATCATGTTACTCTTAGTTAACATTTCACTGGTGTATTTTAAAAAGCTTTTCCTCCACAGAGGCAAATGGTAAAATAATGATGCCAAAAGAATAAATGAACACTTGTACATGCTAACAAAGAAATCACCAACTAAGTAACCAACACAGAAGTCTTCAAAATGTCATGAAAATAAGATTTAAAACTTTTTAAAATGACAGAGAATCTGTTAGAAATGCCAACACAAAATATTTTTCTTGTTCTAGTTGAATCCAGTTGATGTGTATGTTTTGGAACAAACCATAGGTCTTTTACATTGCTATGAAATTGCATCTCACAAAGAATCCTTGAACTATCCCAAGTCAAGGTAGTACTTTTAATACTTGGTAAGCCTAAACTGGCATAGAACA
Organism: Pithys albifrons albifrons; assembly: GCF_047495875.1. Classification (NCBI taxonomy): domain Eukaryota; kingdom Metazoa; phylum Chordata; class Aves; order Passeriformes; family Thamnophilidae; genus Pithys; species Pithys albifrons. Next base: position 67,119,449 of record NC_092461.1, on the reverse strand, counting down.
GAACAAACTACTAGTGGTCGACACAAGCTCAAGAGCATATTAATGGGAATTTTCAGCCATTGAAGACACGGCTGTTGTAGTTTGGGATTATTATGTAAATTCTCTCCCCTGCCACTAACTGCCCATGCCAGCAGTTAACAAAAAGAAGTAGTTAACTGCTGATCACTTGGGTGGCGGCAGGTTTGTCTCTTTTTTTTGGGGGGGGACATTTTTTCCAGTCTTAGCTCGGTGGAACACAGGAGCGGTGTGTGTGGTGCGGCCGAGGAGGGAAGCTGCTCTGCTGGCTGCTGCTGGGGCTTCTTGCTGGGATGCTGTTTTTCTCCTTGCCGCGGCTGTTTCTTCTGGTTCCTGCGTCTGGGATCCCGGCCTCTGCTCCGGTCTTGCCACCGCCTGCACCATCGCGGCCTGCCTGCCCCGGGACTGCTTCTAGCCGGCTCTCTGCTGCTGCCTGCCCCAGGACTGTTTCTGGCTGCTCGTGTTTTCTGCTTCTTGGATGAGGAACACGGGGAAGACACAGAGTTCATCTGAGAGCTCACCACTCGTCTGTCTCACTGGAGAGCAACTGGAAACTCACTCCGCAGCCAGCCGGACTGTGACATTTGACACTGCCTAAGTATAACTTTCCTTCCGGAGGAAAACCTGCTGGGTTTTGTTGTTGGTTTTTTTTCTTTCTCTTGTGTTGGGGAAGTGGTTTGCACTAGTCTGTTTATATATAGCAGTTAAGAACAGTTATCCTTCTTGTATTAAAATTCCTTTTCTTGAATTTGACAGAGTGGCGTGATTATTGTGGAGAAGGCCCCTCCCCCCACTTGTGGGTAAACATTTTAGTTTTTCCCCTCAAACCAAGACAATGGCACACAACTTCCTGACTAGGTAACATTTAGAACAATTAAAGAAGTGTAAATCACATCAGTCTCTGTCTGGCAGAAACACTAGCCAAAATTTGCCTAACTCTGTGCAGCTGCATCCAGATACAATTCTAGCAAAACAAACTTTCAACTTGGCACTCTGCTTATGTCCAGATTTTGCAAATGAATCTGTGGCTGTTCTCAATTCCTGCTACTTGTGGATGATTTAGAGGCTTGTAAATTGATACAAGGACTGAAGAACGGGTGCAGGTCTCACCATGCAAGTTGGAAAATGCTCACAAAAATATATTTATTCACATCAGGAATTCAATGGCAAAATAGCCAACAATCTGGTTCACTGCACAAATGCCTCCCATCAACCAGGAAAATAAATAACAACTGATTCTGATGCCAAAGTAAAGGTTCTGCTATGGAATGACGTTGAATACTCTTCACTTAAACTAAAAGGAAGCAAAGATAGTAAATGCCTGTCTATTCTCATCCGCCATAAAACTTGTGTTACTAAAATGTTGATGAAGCTAAATCAAGGAAGGACAACACTTGATGTATGTTCCTTATTGCATGTTTCTGGAGTACAGGGAAATGCTAATATCCAGAGAAAATCTATAATTAAGGACTCCAGGACTCATGAAATGCTACTGATTTCTCTAGTCCTGAGCATTGTTTACTTCCTCCAGCAAATATATGTACGACAAGTTATGTATAAAGTTACCGCAACACATCTCCCGGCATCAGAAATGAGTCTCAGCATTACAGGACACATTTCGGACAGCCCTCCAGATGCTCAGTGTGCTCCCCTGCAGGCCACCACTATGCTACTCTCCTTCATGAAGTGGTTTGAAGGATTGCCTTCATGAGCATGTTTCCCAGGCATTTTTTTAGCACCTTGTGCTCCTTCATGCTGCTACTATAAACTTGTAACCCCCTTCATGAACCATACCAGCAACCAGGAGGATTTTGGTTATGCTGTCCTAAGCCAGCACTCCTCTTGAGAAAGGTTCTCTGAATGCCACATACAGCCTAAGGAAAGGAGGAATGGCCCACAAGCAGAAGTATGTGGCATACACCAGGACATAGTATTGTGCAGATCCACAAAGACACAGCACAAATTCTTGCATGCCTTTATAGCCCATTTGCTACTTTGGTGAAAATTATGGCCCTTTATCTAACAGAGACTTACCACCTCCTCCAAGTGTAATATGCATCTGCAATTGATTGGTGGGTCATAAAGACATTTATCTCAATCTGCTCTGCAAAAAACTGACAATGAATGAAGATGAGAAATCTTTGATTAAGACCTGAGAAGCAGAGACCGACACAAATTCATGAGTTTTTTTATAGTATCTATATTGTTTGGTGCTGTGGGTTCTTCCCCCTACTCAGATACAATAAATGTAATCCTTCAACTCAAATTCTGCACTGAGGAAGAATACAGAAGCAGAATAACTTTGCTTTCTTTAACAAAACAAATAGGTATAAGGTTAAGAAAATGCATTAACTTTACAATGAGAAAGATAAAGCAGATAACTTATTTGTACAAGGGATCCACAATACAGGACTTTTAAGTGCAAAAGACTTTTTACATACATTTTTAATCCCACCACTCTATTTTACTGCACCCTGCAGACACTTAGTAAGCCACAGTAATGCCGATAAACATCTTTCCCCCCATTTCAGACAGAGAAACAGAGGAACAGAAATTTCTCAATCAAATCTAAAACCAAGATGAGAGCAATTCTATGAATAACAAAGGTCCTTCCTAAAGTCCATCAGAAGCATTGCAAGCCTTTCCAAATATTTTAATGGACTTGATTCACAACCTAGAAATTCTAGTAGTAGCTTCCTCTAACAGTTAGTAAGTCCTTAATCTGATCTCTTCTTTCATCAATCACTTTAACTTGCCAGAAGTTTGGACTGTGACCCTGTTACAGGGACTATGTGAATTTCTTAGAAATGCTATGGAACCCTGAGAGCTTCTCTGAAGGATCTTTCAGGAGCTCACCAGAGACATCATGTTCCCATTCTGTACTTAGTGCAGTAGGCAGTAAGGTAAAGATGGAGATAAATAGCTGTTCTGAAAACATCTAACATGATTTTTCAACTAAAAGTAGCTTTGTGGATTGCATACACTTGGAAACGTGAGGTTTCAGGGGTGGGAAATCAAGCATGAAATACCTCATATTCCCATTTTCATATTATCACTAAATGCTCTTCTTTATTTTGTCCCATCCTTAACTGGAAATGACAGATTTTCACTTGATCTTCTCTATTAGCACCCAAGCAATCATATCGTCTCTCAGATATGTACACACCTCATTTTTGACTGTAATGTCAATATGAAGGCAGAATTCAATTCTATCATTAAATGTGTAAATTCATGTTTGTGATACTCTCCTACTTTGCATGTATGCAAACAAGTACATGCGAACATTATGATTTACATTTCCTAGGAGCTGCATGACCATCCAACTACCTAAAATGCCACATTTAACTGTTTGGGCATCTAAGAAACTTGCACAAATAATTGTTACTGTATGCACAAAAGAGACACATGACATATACAGATTGATACTAAGCTGAAAAATGAAATGACAGTCCTATTTTAAAAGAAAATGAAATATCTCAGTAAGTAAATGAATGTTAAGCTTATGCCATCCAGAGCTACTGTCTATGTCATGGAATAGCTGCTTTTCAAAACTTGATGTGGACAGTTTCTCTCTGTACCTCTGCTGCTGGCCATTATGTCAGTTTTTAACCCATAATCTGAATCAGGCTTGAGTTTTTGCTTAAACATTTTTATCTACCATATGTCTCCCTCTGATGGCTAAATTGAAACTAGTTTTTTTAGCCAATATTTAAAAGACTTGGCATAAAGTTAAATAGCAGTTGTAAAGATAATAGGAGAAAAAGTTGTCTTGGATTAAAACTGGAGGTATTAGGACCCTTAATCGGCATATATATTTTCAAAAATTGCACTGGATAGAAATTTCATAGGATTATTCATTTACTGGTTATAATAATAATAAATATGCATTCGTTACCAAACAGTACTGGCTGCCTCTCTGATCACTATCATGAATTTCCCAGTGTTTGCTGGATGAGAATGCAACAATGAAGCATTACATGGCATGTCTGTGTAAAGTGAAAAGAATATCACAAGGTGGTTTTCTTGGCTGTGATACTCCAAAGAGACTGTAGCATGTGTCAACAATAAAACCAGAGTGATGTGCCTTCCACTTTTACCCATAGATACACTACATGCCGGAAAATAGCAAAAATATCCTTTTTAATGTAGATCCTAAAAATTTTAATCTATGAAAAGAAATCTGAAATAGAAGAAATTTTATCTGTAAAACAGTTCAACCAAATAAACCATGTTCACTCATGATGAGTTTGACTGTATTTAGATTACTTATTATATAAAGATCATTATCCTTGATATAAAACTGTCACATATTAAAAAAGACCCTATATGCAGATAAAGGTTCGCCAGAGAATATCTCAAACCCACACTATATTCCAGAGCTCTGTATATCATATTTGGGGCTTTTGAGTTAACCAGAAGTCATATAAAAAGTACATGTAGCCAGACAGCTTGTTATTGACTTTGTTTCCGAGGAGGCTTATGTGCATTGTTTATTCAGGCACCTGTAAGAAATAGAGTGCTCTTATGCAACATGCTTCACATTTGACAGATTCACATAAATGTATGCAGTGGTTACGTCAGTGCATTTGGTCAAATCACACCCCGTTTTTATTATATTCATGCAAAAAATGCATTAGCCATGTTGCTCTGATACAACAAGTTCTTTTGGAAGAGGGCCGTAACCAAAGCAGTGAAACAGTTTTGTTGTTACTGCTATATTCACATAAAAATGTATACTTTCAGACATTTTTTGGTGCTATTTAAGTCTGGGCATTTAATAAAATAAGCCTTCTCTACTGCTTTAATTTGGCTCACTGCTTTATAGAAACTGAAGCTTTGCAACAGTGGTTAGTTCCTTGTTCAATAATTCTTGCTGATGTGCAACATCAGACAGGATTGACTCCATGTTCTCCAGCTGGCACAACTGTACATTTTCATAAATTACACTAACCTAATTCCTTATATAATGTAGCTGTGAGCAAGAACTGCAGACCTGGAACTCTACCTTTTTCTACAAAGTATGAATAATGATTACTTCTTAGGTGGGTGTATGCACATTCTTGTTTTATTAGATCAGTCTCGCAAAAGAAAGACTGCACCATGAATGCCAAGATTATTTTTAACATACTAACAAACTGTGAAAAAAGTACTGGCTATCTGAGGTTAGAATTTACTATATTTTTACTTTTATCATCCTGATTTTTTTTTCAAATGTGGGGAATTTTACTGACAAGGACTGCAATTCCTTTCCTAAACTGCTACAAATTTCGTGTATTCACATAATTTTAAGATTTTCATACAAAAAAATACATAAATTAAATCCTCCAGAGGATGGCGAGTAGTGGAACAGAACACAGTAAGTAATATTGCTACTAAATCATGGGAATCACAAGTGGTAAAGAAACAAACATCTGTTCTTCTATATATATGAATGGAAACAATGGAATATAGTAAATGAGCATGACAATATCTCCTTGAGAAGTAGTAGCATTAAGCCACCAACTTCAACTGAATAATCTCCTCACAACACCTTAATACTAAAACCAAAATAAATTATCTGTTTAAATGGCATATTTAGCCTGTATTCAATATAGCCTTGTCATGCTGACTAGTAAGTTAATAAACAAGTGGGCATTAAATTAGAATACAGGAATAAAATATACACTACTTGAATCATCTAAGGGAAAAATACATATTTTCAGTCATCATTTTATATTGCTAAAAACCTATTAGACAGTAAGATCACACTAAATACACAACTTCAGTATGCTCTAATTCTGTACAATTTATTAGATTTAAGCAAATATCAGTGAGAGTTTTAATTTGGATCTCCCAACAGCTACACAGGATTATTGTGAGTGTAATAGTTTTATGTTCAAGTGGGATTCTGCTGTATTAAACTCTTTGTTAAACAAATCAGTCAAGCTCTCTCTCTGGAATTTTAATTTGCAACTTTGTAGATGACCTGAGTTTCACTTTTAATGTTTGATTTATTAGCACATACTTTAAAGAGGCAAGATTTTACTATCAGTTTCCTTTCATTTTCACTTGAGTGGAAGCATATTTTAGTCCCAAAAGGTTATCATTGCCTTTAGTCATGTGCCACCCAGGGCATTTCACTTGCAGTAAAAAATGCTCTGTAAAAAATGTTGCCTGTTGTCAATGTAACAAAAAGCTGTTTTCTGTTAGGCTGCCAACATTTGCTGTCATGTTAACTGCAATAGTCCTGTACTTTCCCAAGAGCAGCTGATAGCAGTACTCTCAGCAGCATCACCAGAATTCATCTGGAGACAAAAATACAGGTCGAAATTTTCCAGGACAAGGCAGCTCACAGCAAGACCCTTCAATTTTTTCAATAATGCTGTCTCACTCTGATTCTTTCCTGACAGGTAGGTAGGACATAAATGAGTCATATTATCTCATCCTGATTTTTAGATTTGCTTTCTTACTCTAGTTTCAGTCCAGAATTTGAGATACACTTCCATGACGAGGACTTCTCCACAGCCATGGCTTCCCAGCCATTCCTCTCAGCTGCCACCTCTCACTCACCATGCAATCTGCACCCACACAACCTTGTCTGTTGTGCTTGTTTAAAGGTGAACCAGCAGGGGAAATGAACTCATCACGAGAGAGATTATAAGTCAGAGGCTAAAATTTAATAATAATATTACAATAAATACGCTGACACAAAGGGAAATTGCTTTCAACTTACAAAACCCAGCAGTATAACCCAGTGTCCTGGGGCACAAACCCAAAGGGGTTTGTTGGCCCTTGTGCTGAGACCCGCATGGTTCCCCCAAGTCCAAAGCAAAAGGAAGTGAAAAACCTGTTGGTGCAGGTGATGGCTGTGGTCTGGTCGAGAGTGGCAGTTGTAGTCTGGTCAAGAGTGGCGGTCTCCTCCTGTCGAGGTCCTGCTGCTTCTCTGGATCTGATGAGAGGTTCCTGAGGTCTTCTTACCCACCACATATGTACCCTCAGGATGCACCCAGTCCCTCCCCCGGGCGGGGACTCACACAATGGGTGATTAACTCTGGGAGCCATGGGGTATTGTTGAACTGTTGATGGCCAGCAGCCACACCCCCTCAGGCTGGGTGTGAAGGTGCTAATGACTGCCTGGGCAGCTGCTGCTAATGGTCCATTGTCCTTGGGAAATGAATAGAGGGGGTAGAATACACAGCTTTGATCACCCCCACAGTGTTAACTGGTCCCACCTGCTAAACTAGGACATCTGTGTTGCCAGAAAAGTCAACAGTGACTCCAGGTCACACCAAGGACTCACACAGAGCCCAGGACAACCTCAGCAGATCACGATCTACTGACTCACTATGCAGCAGCAGGGTTACAGTCACTTCTCACCCAGGTGTTCACATGGGAGTCAACAGAACTATTTTGAACACACAAGTAAGGTCTGGAGCCTTTTAGAAGATCTTTATTAAATTGTATCAGAGCAATTATGACACTGTCTTGAGTCTCACAAAAAAGACTAAAAGACTATTAACTAATAATAACTAATCATTTGGGCATTCATATGGGCTACAAAACCAAAAAAATAAGTTCTTGGTCTAAATAATGCTATGTAGAAACCTAAGATTTGGTCTCATAGATCCAGATGGATGTTCTGGATATTCTAGAGTGGTCAGGTTTCATTCTCTTTTGATCTGTCTTGCCTTATGTCCTGACCATACACACCTGATTCTCAGAAAATACTGGCAATAAAAGATTAATCACAACTGATATATTCCCCCTTTGCCTCAACTCTAGTTTCTCTATTCTGGCATTTTCCAACAAAAACCTTTTCTGCCAAAAATGCTCATCCAACTCTGACTGATGCTGAATGCTTGGAGAGTCTCAGTGGAAAATGAAACATCCCCTCACTGTTGGATGGAAGCCTACGATGAATGCATTTTTAGCACAGAAACAAGTAGTGAATGCTAGGTATGAATGTGCAACCACTTCTGACCTTCTCTGAGACACAGCTACCATACCATCTGGGAAGAGAGAAGGAAAGCTTATTTCAGTTACGATGAATCCAAGACATAAATCTAAACCTCTCCTTTTATTCACCTATTGGCTGTCTCAAACTTTCCTTCAAAGATAAAATTGAAGTTTAAGTCTTAGCTAATGTCACTCTTAATTAGAAATGAGTAATGACATACCTTATATAAGATTTTATTCCCAACTTCAAAAGAAGCTACCTAGATTTGCTCAGTGTCTTTGAAGAAAATGTCTTTTATTACTTATTTTAGTACAACACATTAAAATCAAATATCTCCTGTAGCAAAACGATTCAAGTCTCTGGAACTCAAATAATTTTCTAATAAAAAATGCATGAGACAAATAAATGCACTTTATGTTCCACAAGAAAAGGCAGTTTCAACAGGCTAATGCTCAGAGAAAATTCATTTTATCAACCAGCCATTTCATTCTTTGGTGCTGTTACAAGCTCCCCATGGTTGCTAAGCAACCATAATTCATCATACCTTTTAATGGATACTCTGCTACTGCTGAGAACATTAAGGTGAAGAGAATAAATGCCTTGGGTGAATCTTGAAATCTTTCATTATGCATGTCATTCTATTTCTGTAATGCTATAATGCTGAAATGTTTCTGTGGCAGGAAACTGAGTTGTGGTAATTGCATATTCCACTCATATATGTTTTGTAAGCAGAGCAGCACACACTTGTCTAAAATGAGCTATTTCTAACATGATTGAAATTGGACTTTTCTACTTCTAAAGGTAGTAAATAAATCTGAGGGGGAAAAAAAAGAATGAGTCTGGAGTAAAGGGTCTTGAAATTTTCAGCAAGAGTGACAAAATCCTATGGCACAAATTGAAAGTAACCAAACAAGGCTGATTGTAGCATGCAGTGGTGTGTGACTATATGGTACACAATTGAAAATGCAAAAGAACACAATGAAGAAACCATATAAACTGTGCAGCTTCCATCTTTACAAAACATATGACATTCAAAGATGGGTACATGCGTGCTAGATCAGGCACCACTCTCTGTATTATTAAAACAAACTTCAGGTTTCAGCTGAATGCAAATGTCCAACATTACGTGCATTTGCCACCTTGTTCTTTTGGGCCTTTTCTCATCTTGAGAAATACTCCCTTATACCAGCCAAGGGGGCCCTAGAATGTATACAATTTCACAATTAGATCTGCATTTTTCAAATAAATAGTAAAAGTAATATTATGTCAGAGTGCTCAGACAATGTCAATGATGGACAGCACTACAAAACACTAAGATGGATCTGTTTCTTTGGGATCAACCTGTATTTTTCATCCTGATTATCTTCTCTTTCACACCTGTATGCACCTTTTGATGTGCTCTTAAAAAAGTCACTATATGCAGGTCAGATATGTATCAGTTTTTTCTCGTTTGGAACATTAGACTCAGGTATATGTTTCATTTATTTTAGAAAAAATGCAATTAACCTTCTACGCACTTGTTAACATCATTTTCCTATTCACATGTGTGGACTTTTCATTGTCCTAAGTTGTCTTCCCCAGTCATTTACAGCACTCCTCTACCAGAGGCTGGTGACCTCAATCTCTTGAAGATGCTCGGGCAGTAATCCTGTGTTGTGCAGGGAGGAGCAGTCGGAGAACCCTTATAGCTCTGTTTGTTTTGATGTTGGAAAGTAATAGCAAAGTCAAACCTTTTGCTTATCCTATCAATTGTGGCTGAGGTGCGATTCAAAATTTCCTTTGCTAATCTGCTGTATTTTTCTGCGAGTACCGCATTTCTATTTTGGCAATAAAAGACTTTAATCACATGCCAGGAAGGTGGAAGAGCTCTATCTCTGATAAATCTTTTAGAAGCTGTTCCTTGGGAAAGTGATCTGGAGGAAAAAGCAGGGGAAAATGTTGCATTTATGCACACAAATGAAGCGAAAAAACTGAGGGGAGTGCAGAATGGAGTTAGAGACTTTGTATCAATCTACTCTACTGTGATTGTTCCTGTTGCAAAGTAGGAAAGAGGCAAGAGCTTCCAAGCCAAAGAAAATGTAACGTTAAAATAAATGCATAATATGTCAAAGCAAATTATTTCTTTCCATTTTTTTTTCCTCATGTATTCATACAACTTCACTTTCCACCAAAATAAAGCATATTTGACTTTTCCTATCCCTTTTTCCTTCTTCCCTTCTTATTTTTGACTTTGTCTACTGCTAGTGACAAGAAGCAAGAATGTAGGTTTTATTACCACTGCTTGATTATTTGCCAGTAAAGAAAATGTTGACTTTGTTCAAACCACTAATGTTTCCTTCAAAAATGTGCACCAAAGTAAAAGAAGGAGCTTCACTGTACGATTTTCAAAGACTTTCACCCTTTGCTGAGGAAATGTCTCAGTCCTTTTGCTCCAAATATTTGCTATACACAGTTTCATTAGTGGGGTCTGCATGCACCTGAAGAATGGCTCAAAAATTGTGTCTCGTAATGATCCTCTTTGCTCTTTTCTACTTCCTAGTGGGTGGTGATCCTAGAGAGAAATTACCTGAAAAAGTCTTAAAAAGCAGAATACTGAACCACTTCTGACTTCATATTCTCCTACTTTATTTTATCAAAACTATAAGAACAAATAGCGGATTTCCACACAGGAACAACAGATGTAGAATCATAGTGGCCATGCTTCAAAGACTTTCTGAAAAACATTTAGTACATTTCTTGGAATCACAGATCACATCTACAGAAAGACAGGGGAAAACCCAAGGCTTTGTGCCATCTTAAATTGGAAAAATGTCTGGGGTGCAGCAGTGTAAAGAATGTTATGTACATCTTTCAAAAGCTGTGTTACTTTCCCTTGAAACATTGAGTCGTCAATCAGATAAATGTTTACTACAATTACTAAAGTTAAGATAATTCCACATATTCTCTGGTGCAAACCTACTTTGGCCAATGTCCTGCAGTTTTAATAAGGGTTAAAAATAGTTTTAAGCCTCATTGTGATGTGAAAAAGAAAGTATACTTAATATCATGTATCAAAGTATGAAGAGAAAGCAAACTGAGACCTAGCAACTGGAAGGTCACAACCAATAACATTTCTGCAAATGGAAATGGGTTGCAGAAGCATCAGATGCAAATTACTGTTTGCTGGAGAATTTTAATAGAGTTCTACGTCACACTATAAAATGTTTAATTGTAACCCCATTTTAATAACACTATCTGATTAAATAAAAAGATGCCTTGCTGATTGCAATTACAGTCTGTCAAACTGCATATTTATTTACAGTTTGGTTTCCTAAAACCATAAGATAAAAAAAAGGAAACTCTATTCAGCTTGTCAGCAAACTATAATTATTTTGTATCCTTCTGTCAGTTTCTGCATAAAACTTTTGGTTCTAAAATGGATCTAATTTTAACTACATCAACATTTTTATAAATGCTTGCTTTTCCTTCTTTCACTGTCCTTCCCTCCCTATCAGCAAATTCTTTGTTGCAAAATCAGAAGGAAAAATTTCTTCTAAGTAAGTAACATTTGTTTCTCTGTTTTATCTTTTCTATCCTAAGTTGTTTTTAGAATACAGAAGACTCTATTGAATGTAAATATTATTTATGGCAGTGTACCTTTCTAGTGCTGCACTCAAGCAAAGCCATGGGATTAAGACTATATTGGGTTTTTGTGCTTTGGTGTTAATGTCTTGAATATCAGGTGAGTAACGCTTTCTAAGTTTGTCATGTAGCTCATCTTCTACAAAGTCTATTTATTGTAATGTATAATCTTTCACAACAAACAATTTGCCAGACAAATAAGAAATGAGTCCAAATGAACACTAGTGTATGTATCAGCCAGTTATAGAAATTACATCTCAAAGAAAGGTCTATTAAATCATCCAACTCATCTCTCAACCAGTGCAGGATTTTCCCATCCATACATGTTCCAGTGCTATAACACTACCTGGTAGACTATTCACATGCCATTATAAGTTTTTTTTCCCCAACCGTCACCCATTGCTTATTTTTATCCTATTACTTGCAGTGACATTCCTTAAGTATCATAAACATCTATTCCTTCAGCCTAACTTCCCAAGCAATGGATGATAATAAATAAATATAATATTTAAAATACGCACATAAACAATTCCATAAAATAACACACTATAGCAGAACCATCAAGAAGAGTTATTTTATCAGTGTAGTTTATGGGCTAATATAGTTTGGATCGTGATTATATGCTAATAAGATTTGGGAAAAGCTGATTACTTTTCTACAGTTTCTTAAATGGTCAAGTCAGCTATGAACCAAAACAGTCTGAGTTAATACACATCCTCTTGATTATTTATTTCCTAGCTGTTTTATCAACATCTATTATTTATCATACATTCTTAAATAAATATACATTTAATAAATACAAATAAAAACATATATGTAAGCACACCTTAAAAATAAATAATAGACAATTGAAAAGATTAAATGGTCTTCATGATCCTCCACCACCTGCTAGTTTTTATGAATAGAGTGGTGAATTGTTAAGGGTGAAGACCTGTATCCAGAGCTTGCCTGAGGAGCCTAGATGAATTCTCTAAAAAATAAGCTAAACATCTGTCAGAAATGACAAATCTATGGACTATCCCACTTTCAGGGAGATGACCTTTTAAAATCCTCCCTTGAACTACATTAAGGGAGGGATGTTACAGTTCCCTCTGGACCAATTTCTGTAATTTTGTAAGTAACACAATTATGGCTGCACTGACCCAGGATGCAAGAGTTTTAGGTTACTCATGCAACTTTTTCCTATAGCACAGCTTTGCTATACTGTCTTTAATTATATAATAAGCAAAACAATACAAATTGTTTTAAACCAGCACATTAGATTATATTTTTTTCTCTTCAGTCTTGTTAAAGCTTCCACTAATTTTCCATATGCGACAAAAAAAAATAAATTTAGAATTCATGATTTGTATTGTTATTGACAAAGAATTTTGTGGACACATCCTTAATCAAATACAATCTAAAATCTAAATTCTCACTATTTATGAACAAATAAAATCATCTATTATAGGGTTATCTCTGTTTCTGTTGAGACTCTGGGAAAGCCCCTGCTAGAATAGGACAGGATCAACATTAGGCCAGAATATTTCTGAAAATCCCACTGAGGTTTTCAGTAAGTCACAGAGCTCCTAACATGTAGTTCAGAGACAAAGGCCACGAACAACGAAGTTAGTGCAACGATGCCAGCCACAATTAAAATTTCACAGGCCCAGCCCTGGGCAGAGAACTTCCCTGTTGGGACTTTTCACCTCCCTGCATTCACAAAGGCTGCTGACAAGTCAGAAGACACACGTGTGCTATGGAACCAGCCCATAAGGCCTGGGAAGTTGGAGTGTGGGGCAGTGGAGCATCACACTCTGCGGTTAAACTTCACTTTTCCCTGAAGTTGACTGCATTTCAAGGACAAGCAAAACAACCCTTGCATCTTTTCAATGGCTCTTAAATAAGGTTGCTGTATCACTTCCAAATTGCTTGAGAGCTTAAATGTCTCAGCTATTATTATATGCATTATAAGCGACCTTAAAACACACACTCATTAAACCATAATAGCTTCATATTAGATGTGTAATACATGGCAGTTAATTCCTGTCTTTATTACATTTGAGGATATCTACAAGTTCTAACACTGTAAGTTGACTCTCACCACACAGCTGACCACCTTCGTGTTACTATCAGACATGAAATCAGCTCCTTATACTACTATCATTATTATGGGTCCCAGTATGTAAACTCCTTTAAGATTTGTTTCTTTCAGCCTTTTTCAACTTGGGATTCATCTGACTTTGCATTTTGTGAATATTATTTTACTGACTTTCTAATAAAATAATTCTTTCTATCCTACAATATAGTACTTGACAGATAGGAGGTACTGATATTGCAAACACCTATTTTTACTGTTATGAGTACATTACCTTCTTAGCTAATTAGTGACTACAAAGCACTTCAGGACCACGTGAAAGGCTCTGCAGAAGGACATAGAGTGCCACTAGCACTATTTTTCAAATGCTGTGGAGGTTTTTTTGTTGTTTTTCATTTTTTTTATAGAAAATAACCTTTAACAGTTTTGCCAGTGGTTCTTTTACACTGCATACTTTCTGTCAGGCAACTCAAACTGCACTTAATATCCAGATCAGGACTAAGCCTATTGCACTAAACACTTTTTATGCTATTTCAGAAGAAAGGAGAGTGTAATAAAATTCATTAAACTGAGATCCCACACTTGAGTATTAGGGCATATGTAGGAAACTGAAGCTTAGTTACTGAGTTAATCTCTGAAATTCTTTATGTGTGAATGAAGGTAATCTTAAAGTGTGAAGGAAGTCCCATCTCCAAATAAAAAAGGGCCTGATCCTGTAAATACTCCCTGCACAGGGCTTTTTTTTTTTTTTGTTAAACAACAAGAACACCTATTCTCAAATGTGTTTTTTTCAATTTAGAAAATTTATGTAAGAATGAAGCAAAGTCAACTGCAGCTCAATATCGTCACTGTCAGGAAGCTTAAATTTGAAGATGTGATAAGGAGTAGCTTCATCTTGTTATCCATTAGGTACGCCACATCTCACTTTAGTAAAAGGTACCTATTATGAAAGTTACTGTCAGACACCGCAACCTGACTTATAACCCAGGGATTTGGTAAAAAATTTCTATAATGCAGCCATGTGCAGTACATTAATGAAATCTGTTGCATCTACTTCAATAATTTCATTCTAGTTTCAGTCTCTCTTTAAAAACAATGTGGATCCATAATTTGGGAATAAATGGGATATTGCAGATACTACATCCTGTCTTTTACATTCCCTTTCCAGTAGAGGGCTTCGGTGATTAACAGTGTCATACATACATACATATATATATATCTGTCTGTGTGTGTGTGTGCGTGCACACGTGTGTGTGTATGTGTGCATATATATATGTATACTGTATATGTATATAAAATATATATACACACACATTTTTGTTCATATACATGTATATATGTGTATCCAGGTATGTATGTATACGTACATACCTTGAGCACTGCAGTCTACCTCAGCTCCAGGTCAGGGCAGGCACACAGAGTGCCACATCACTACTTGCAACATCTCCTTTGTCTCTTTTCTGTCCCAGCATGCTGGTTGAAATAGGAATGTTGGATACACCCTGATAATATGTAAGATAAACTGTGATTCCTTTGTTCACCTGACTTGAGACAAAAGAGCTTATTTCTGTGGTTTGGTAGCTAAAACACATGCACAAGCCTGCCTTAGAGGTGTTCCTCACTCCATAATGCTTCTTGCTGCCACTATATACCTTAAGTCCTTTTTTGTAAATACATCCACCCATGATATGCACTGAAAATGAATTAAGGACATAAATTAAGGGATAAAAATAAGAAATTAGTTATCTTTTACTACTGATTATTTCTTCAAATCCCAAAACACTACCAAGTATACCAAGAGAAGAGAATTTTTTCTCTTCCCTTCCTCCTGAAAAAAGTTGCTGGTAAACTAAAATGATGACACTTTAAGTTCTGTAAAAACCATTAAAACATTTAAAAAATCTGTGAGGCTATTAATTGGACCATTCAAATTCCTTCAACAGGGAAAAATCAAGAAAGGCAAGAATAAAAAATTTTGCTAGACATCTAGACTCTACATATATAAGACTTGATAAGGAAAATCCACACACTGTTCTGGCAGGTGACACCAACGTGAAGTTCTGGGTTGCTGGTGTTCCAGCCCTCAGCACAGTCATGCACCACAGATGAACTTCCAGCAGGTACGTAACACCTTGAGTTAAGACAATGCATAGACTGGTTTCGTCCATACAAGGTGTCTTTCTACTCTGAAACAAAATGGGATGTGAGGATGAATACAGTACAAATCCACGAAGAATGTGCAGTCTTCTCAGCTGCTTTCAAGCTTCAAGGAATGCAAATGTATGCTTTTAAATTATGACACAGGTGGAAGTAGAGGCTACTCCAACTGATGCACTAAACTCTTCCTTTCATGTGCACTGTGGGCTTCTCCTTCATTTTTGTCTTTACGAAAAAGACAAAAAAGCATGTTCACAGTTTTTGAGAAAGAAATTTCACTTCTCTTCCATCTATAGGACTTAGATCACTAAGATTCTTTTCCCAAAATCTGAGTCTTCAGAAACATTTCATTATCCTTCTATTCTCGACAACTACATGCAATGTTAAAAGCAGCAGATTAAAGTCAACAATCTCTGCTGCTGAAACCTCTGAATTTCTGACATTTTCTGAGAGTTATGTTTTCTCTATTTGCATACTATTATCTGTTTTGTTTGACACTTGCAGCTACGATGCTGCTTATGCATTAATCACTCCTGTAAATACTTCACATGTGAGGTGTTGTATAATCTACCACCTGCAACTGAAGGCTTTCTCTTCGCACCACGTTCATCATGTCTTAGCCTCTGCCTATCTGGTTAAAGTCTAAAAATCAGTAAATACAACAACCATACTTTTTTAATATTACTCTTTTATGTAACAAATAAATTCCTATCAGACAATGGGTAACCACTGTCAAAAAAGTTCTGTCACCAAAGCATTTTCTATACAAGGCTGTTTTCAAAAATAAATATGCCACCTTGTTATTTCCTCTTAAAATTATACTGAAGTTGTTTTCCTACTGAATTTGTGAAATATGTGAGCCACACAGAGTCTCAACAATGACACTCAAGTAAGCAGAATGCTGGTTTTCCCCACTGACAGTAAATCAACAGCTTCACTGGCAATTTTAAGAATGACACCCAGAATTATTCTAAAAAGAGTTCTGGTCATTTGTGTACAAATATTTTCCTACAGTAATATATAAATATTTACCTGCCCTATGGTTAAGGTAAGTTCTTAATACTTAGGGACTGAAAGTATAACTTTACCAGATACACTTTAAGACCAGAAAGAAAGCTAAGATCATGAAAAACTCTAGCCACAAATACTTTGACAACAATTCTTGTCCTAGCTGACCAGAAGAAGGCAGAGTCCATAATTGCCTGCACCAACAGGATGCTTTTTTGACTCTGCAGTTATTCTCATGGGAGGGAAAAACTGTAGAGGTACTACAAGCAATTTTATCCCTAGCACACATGCTTGGACTAATGTTTACTGCTGAGAACCCCACAGGGACAATGTGACCCATGGGAAGGTTCTGGTCCCTCTGCCTTAATGTGGGGTCTATTAGTCCAGTCCCAGATAGAGCACATTTTTTTTGAGAAATGCCCCATTTGAGTTCTATCCTCAGGTACAAAGAACCACCTCCCATGGTATATTAGTGAAATGGCATATCTCTATCACTGTTAAAAATGCATGCTTTGTTTCCAGTCTGATTTTATATGGCTCTAATTTCTAGACATCAGATGTTTATTGTAGCACAGTGAAGAGCCTTCAAGTACCAGATATGCAATATTCAGGTATTTATAAAACCTTGATCAAATTACATCTTAATCAGCTCCTCTACATATCCGTTCTGTTGTCTTTCTGATGACAAAAGACTGGAGCAGACATCAGAAGAAAGAAAAGATAAACATGACGTCCCAGAGCCCTTGATGGAATAAATCATCATAATTCTACTGAAGACAATAAAGCTATGCTGGCTGACATCAGCTGATTTGGCTGTGTATCCCCATAGTTAGGCTGTCTGACAAAACATACATTAAATATCATAACCTTTTTCCACACAAGGCTTATTTCAGTGAAAAAATCTGTCTTGTAAAATATGGTGTTGTTTTTTCTGTTGTTCATTGCTTGGGTTTTTTTAGAAAAAGAAAAATATCCTGCAAGAATACAAAGTAGCTTAACAAGAGAAAAAAAACCCCAAAAAACTTTAACACAAGATGTTCCATGACCTTAGCTTTATGATTTGGTGGCTCTGATGACAATAACTCACTGCAATAAAATTTGGGGTAGCAGCAGGTCTGTGTAGCATAACAGTAAATTTTGATGTAAACTGAAGACCAGAGCCTGATAATGATGCACAAATGCGAAGTATTCACCAGAGACAAAAAGTATCTGCTACTTCTGGCATGCAATATAAGCTAGAAAATAGTATTCAAACATGATTCAAATCTCAACACTTGGGTTACAAGGCAAATTTTTTGTTTGTTATAAAAGCTATTCATCTTGTTCATCAGAAATCATGAAGAAGAATCATGAATACTGAATTTAAACTAATGTATATGAAACTCGTAAAACAAAACTCTCTTAAATACATCCTAGGTACAACAACAATCTCCTGTATTGGATTTATTAGCAACTGTCCTATGAATAAGAAATACTAGCTTCATTCTACCTGAGGTGAAAAATGAAAAAAAAAAAAAGTAGCCATTTGCTATCTTCTCTGCTATATAGTGCCACATTTTGTTTAAGATATTACTCTCTATGAGTTGTGTATCTAAAAAATATAATTCATGAAAAAGTAAAATGTAATTGTCCAGGCTTTGATGAATTGGGGTATAATGTTAAATAATTATTCATGGCCTTTATTTTTCTGTCAAAGGGTGCAAAAAAAAAAGCAGCCTTTTATTGCCTTTTTTTATATAAGGACATGGGCCTTTGTGACATGCATTTTATTTTAAACTAATGCTTCTATTATTCCAGCTCTGAATAATTATAGCTGACATCATCTACTCTTCTGTGTCCTAGAAGATATTTAGCTCTAGTCCACTGTTACATATTTTATGCATTACATGAAATAAAATACCTCAAGATTTTGAAAATATTTATTTTAAAAACAGCAATGGAACTGTCTGTAATCACATTTTCTGCTCTGCTTTGAAAGCTGCATTATTCAATATGCCAGTGGTCTTTTCCATAAGAGTAACACATTAGAAATTCATGCTGCTCTAATATATCTGAATTCCTTGATGTATTGCACTCCCTACAGACCTAAAGAAACATTTTTGCTTCAGTTTCGTGTGTCCTGCACATTACCTACTGATGTGGTGGTTGTCAAAACAGTTGTACAGTAACCTTTGAATTCAAAGTGTGCCTTGACTGTATACTAAAAATGACAATAAACCTAATTATATACATTATGCTAGCTTTTGTTGCCAGCACAAGTAGAGCATTTGGGAAATAAACCCCCTGGTTTTATTGCCTTTTAACATTTTTTCCACATTCAACTTCAAACCCAGAAATTTGAAGTATTTAAAGAAACTGAAATCCCTTTTATTTCTTTCTTGTAAATTTTCTTTAGTATACCATCATAAGCCACATTTTCAACAAGATCAGCACAAGGTTATGAATGAAAGCATTCCAAAAATCTTTATGATTTTTCTCTCTATGTAAAAACAGCACTGTGATTTTTTAACCCAGGTTTCTTGGGGAAAAAAAAAGCAGTCATCTATAGGATATACTAAAGAAGCTGAAATGCCTGTAGTTTTTTTTATAAATTGAACACACAAAGAATGTCATTTTATAGAACACATCCAAAAGCATTTTTACAGATAAACACTCATTCTCATAGGGATGTTACAGACATGCATTTGTTTGCAAATGTTAGAAGGGTATTTCTTGCAATCCTTGAAAATATTCTTCAGATATTTCAGAAAAACTCATGCCAACAAGGATTTGGCAGGTCAAGCCCCAGCTGCAATGGAACCAAACCCACTTCAACTGTAGGAAACAAAAAAGGGGTTCCTATTCCATTTTATAGAAACAAACATGTTTACAGCATCATAAGTACATTTTCATTAAACAAACATCTCTATCAAATTGGATCCTATTAAGAAGCAGGACTAGAAGTCATGTCCATTTTTAAGGAGGACTTTAGAGAGCTCTCATGCTGGAGCTGTACCATGTGTTCATACCACTGTGCCTCACATTCTGCAGATATGCTGTAGGCTTCTGAACCTCTCATACACAGATATAATGAGCATCTCAAGAAATCTGTATGTGACAGCATGATGTAAATTTGCGTGCATGTGTGTATATGTCTGTATGTCACCTAAGAAGAAAACAGCAATACACAAAAACAGAAGTAAGTATATGAACTGACAGCAGAATAATGAGAAGGAAAAAATTTAGTGGTTTTGTTGTTTGTTTGTTTTAAAGTAGAGAGGGCACAATAGAAAGTCCAATCAATCAAAAAAACTTCAAAGGCAGATAATTCCAGTTTTAAGTCTCAGACACAGTCAATGGTAATGAGAAATTTTTATTCTCCCAGCATAGTAAAATTTTTCAGAAAGAATTCCCATAGTGTAAAAAAATATGTAAGAACCTGATCTTTAATATGAATTCACTGAGCTGGTAGTGGGCTCTTATTGTATGTTTTTAAAAAGTTCCATAGAGGAGAATTCTTACAGAGCTTGGGGCAAATCCTGCAATCCTTACTCAAAGAGATTTCATCTGCAGCTTGGAGGGAGTGCTGCACAGTATGAAAATGGGGTTAGATTTGAAGGGGTTTTAGGAAAAATACATCCTCAATTTTCAATCTGCCCAAAATCACAGAAATCCTCATCTGAAAACACCTGGCAGCTGAGATGAACGGAAAATGCAACACTCAGCATACAAATTATTTTCCAACTTTGTTTCTGAGCTCACTGAGTTTCCTTTCTCTAGTTTAGCTAGCATTAATTAATGCTTTGCCTATAAAAAGCCCAAATTGAAAAACACTCACTAGTTCTAACAAGACAAAAAAGGTGTTATTGCTAAAATATCAACATGGGTTACAAACTATCTAAAAGGAAGGCTATTGAAAGTAAAGAAAAAAATAACAAAATTCAATCAGAGGCACATTTCACTGCAGTTGAATTAGTCCCAATATAAGTAAAATTCGCTGAAGATGTGAAATTAATTAGGGATAGAGAACAGCTAACAGATTCATTTCAAAGAATAATTATTCTAAAAATACTCATTACTGCCCTGAAAAATGAAGTGAGACACATGGTTTCCAAATACACTAAGCAGTATTTGAAATTATGGAACCAAGGGTTTTGAGAGATTGGAGAAACTCACACATTTTATTCTACATGAGGCAATGTAGGAATGATTTAGACAAATACATATTAAATGGATCAGAGTCCAACGAGATAGTGAAAACAAAACTTAGAGATGAGTAATAGCATAAGACAAGAGTCATATTGAAGAAAACATGTAAAATGTTCTGGATTATAAAGAAAAGCTTCAAAGCTAAGTAAAGAATGCTAACTCTACAAAACCCTCTGTCTTTCTTCACCAATGGAAAGCCAAAAGAACAGAGGTCATTCTATTTAGTGAATACCTCAAGGATCATGCTTTATTTATTGAGCAAATCCTCAGAAATTACTGTCAAAATTTAGCATGTATTTTCTTGACATCTGATTTTCATCTTTTCTGATTGTTAGTAAGTCCCAATAGCAAAATCACCTAGTTATATTATTCAGTCTTTTTGGTATCAGCCCTCAATACAATGATTTTCACTGTGATCTACAAATTCTCAAGGCCTGTTCTTCAGAGCTTGTTGCAAGACATAATGTGGAACATCACAGATTAAAAGAATGTGTAGGTTTGAGCCATGGTTATGGCTCAAAAGAGGTCAATTCAATGAGAAATTGTCTGTCCTGACTGAAGTGTCAAGTATTTCTCTTACTTTTTCAAATAATTTCATAGCTCTGATTCTTACAACCCTACACAAGATTTCAGTCATGCTCTTTAATGCTTGCCATCAGCTTTGTAGATACACAAGTAAAATTCAGACTCTTTCCACAGAATATATTTATATTTGTCTATGAAGGTCTGCCTCTTCCCCACTCCTCCCATTGTTGAATATAACCCTGGGGTCAGATTATGACCTCAAACACAAAGTGTGCAACATCTTAGTAAATCAATAACAACTAAGCCGCACATAAGAAGCCCAGACTTGTCCTCCCTGCAGTATAGCTTGTTGGCCATCCTCAGAGGGAATGCAGAGCTCCTTGAAATCAAATCAGCCTTATTTTAATTAAGTTGCAACGAAGCCCCGTGACAAGGCAGATTTTTGTTGTAAAGTCTTTTCCAGGCACCATGACCCCTGGCTCTAGGGATTGTAGTCTGAGGCGCTGATAGGGAGCTGAGCTGAGATTCCTTAGTCCCCAAACTTCCATGTGCTGCCTCAGCTCCCAGGTTTCCAGGACTGATTTATGTTTTTTAGATAATGTGGTGAGGACCTAGCAAGCTGGAAGCCTAAACAGCCTCAGTCTCTAAGCATAGAACCTCCCAGCTGGGACACCGGACCCTAAGCCTCTGATCCTTTAATGAGAAGCCCAGACCCTTTATCTCTATGAACAACAGTTTCTTAGGCTGTTGGGATCTGCAGCTCCTGGGTAGTCCATCTAGTGTTTTAAGTGCAGTGAGACCCACACAATGCCTGGTTCCATCCTCTTCCATGGAATTTTTAGTTCATTGGCTTAGAATTGTACAGCAGTATGAAATAATCTTGTCTGGAGCTGCTATGCAAGAAATATACTTATTATTTGTAGAGCTCATTTGAAAATGTAATGTGTAAAGTAGTAACTCTGCAGTTGTTGCGAGCAATTTAACATTCAAAGAAGTGATTTATAATATCAGGCTTCCCAAGATTATGACCATAATGACTATCTGACAGACTTTATAAGCAAGTCGTCCAGTCATTTCAATTGGATTCTGGCTGGCTAAGGACTGGGAACTGTAAAAAGGCTATAAGATTTGGCCTAGAATCAGAAATAACATTTGCTGTTTTCCAAACGTGCAGTAAACAAGAAAGGAGATATTAAATTTTTTTACATCTCTCAGCACATGCAAATGAGAATGGAAAGAGCCTCGTCAGACAAACACAGAACAACGGCCATCTGGATCCAAACCCTGTTCCAGCAGAAGTCAGAGCCTTGAGCCTCTTTTTTTGCTGTTATTTACATCCCTGTAAAGCAGGAGCACTTCTGCACAAGGCAGCAAAGGGTAACATCCTGGCTTTGAGGAACTCAGCTGTAAATTCCCTACCACCCTCCAGTGGGGGGAGGATTTGACATGGGGAGTGCAATGTAACACCTAGATTCCGGCCAGCTCACTCCAAAACTTGAGGGATGTGGGAGTTGACCCTCTCAAAAGATTTCAAAACCGTGTGTATTTCCACAATTTTGCAGCTTAAAGCAGAACAGAAGGAAAAGATTAAAAATGCTTACCACAGAGAGGGAATTGGAAAGCAGTGTCCCATCTTGACCAAGCATGTTGGAAACTGTAATTTCAGGTAGATCCATGTTTTGTGGGTGGAATGGAAGGAGGCCATTGTGGTTCATGGGATGACACAGAGAGTGGTATCCAGACTCTATCTCATTCAAGTGCACCAGGGAGTGGTCAGGCAATGACGGAGGAGTTATAGGAGGTATGTTAAAATCTTCACTTTCAAGACTTGGGCCAGGAAAAGACTGGAAAAAAAATATAAAATGGAAAATCCTATGAAAATCATATGAGCACTGGTTAATAACAATAATAAACAACAATAATAAACAACAATAATAGTCACACAAAACAAACAAAAAGAGACTGACTCACATACTTCTAAGCATCTACAATTCAACAAAGAGAATATTTTAAAGACCCATCTATTACAGCAATGTATGGAAGTATATGTATGGAAGAAGAATTGCCTCTAAGGCATAAGAATCTCTGATACTTTCACAGCTTGCATTAGAAATAATGTTTTTTAAAGAAGGTGAACTCAAACAGATTTCAAGGGTCCTATTAAAATTTTCCAAGAGTGTTCATCTAGCTGAATACCTTTTTCATGAGAACTGTGGAAAAGGGAATGTAATTCATAAAATTAATATTGGCACAAAATGTTTAATAAGACTCCCTGCTACTTAGACCAAGAATTACACAGTGAAGAAAGAAAGATACTGCTTTTATTCTTACAGGAGTACCATGCATTTATTCTTCTACAAAGAAAAGAAACAGTACATCCTTCGCATTAATATACTTTGTATTTACAGAAATACATTTATGGTGTCAAAAACCTATTTTTTTTCTTTCTTAATATATAAACTCCATTATTCACACATTTTTTCAGTAATCTAAATTAGTTACTCTACAAAGCAACTGTATAATCTTTTGCTGTCTGCTGCCATTAAGTTATCCAACTCAATCTGGTTCAAGGAAAAGACACAGGCAAAGTCAGAGTAATGCACGAAGGTGGATAATTGCTATTATTTATCTACAGCCCTTGTACAGCAGGTAGGCTCATTTGGAAGATAGGGGTGGGTATGCTCATGTTTCTTAAAAGAAAAAGGTGAGCATAGTTTGATATATGATCCAAATAAAGAGTTAAAGGGATCAGTTGCAGTGGTTCAACCTGAAAGCCTGCTCTGCTTTTCTGAGAACAGCCAGCTCCTTTGTAAAGTGATGACTCTTTGCACATCCCATGCCCACAGTCAGGGTTTATAGCACAGAGTCTACCTTTCTGCCTCTCTGCAGCACAGCAGTCCTGCTCTGAGTGCAGCTTTTGCTAATTCTGGAAACGCAAGGATTTAAATCCATTTTGCTCCTGGAAAGTATCATTAGGAAGAATGAATATGAAGGCACAATTTGAAAGAGCAGCTACTGGAAGAAAATGTTTTCCCCAATACGAGTTTCCAAATGGAGGACAGTACGGTGTATGAATTCATGCAGAAAGACAAGAGAAGAATCGATGGTCAATTATAAACAAAGGCGTTTTTTGTTAGTCATCATAGTAATAATGTCCTGCCAGTGCCTGAGGTTACTCTCCTCTGTATGAGCATGTATATATAAACTTAAATCAGACCAAGAACAAAGAGTGTTGCATGTTTTCAATGAGCTGCTGAAAAACCTACTCTAATGCATATTGCCATGGTTTTGGTTGTTTTGCTCGTTAGAGTATCTTAGCATGAAATACAACAGGAAGGCTAGACTGCAAAGGCCAAAGTAAAATCCCAAACAATGAAAACAACAGAAAATGGAGAAGAAAAGGTTTGAGAGGGATATCATCATTGTTATGTCTGAGTTCTTTGATTCTACCCGTGCTTTCCAACTGTGTTTCTCACTTCCAGTACAGGAGTTTGCTCTCCCCTAGACCCTCATCTCTCCTTAATGGGAAGGTGGTGGAAGTCTACTGACCTCTGTACATTGCATTTGCCTCTGCTCTTAGAAGCCATGATGCAGCCATCAGTGGAAACATCTCCGAGGAAAAAAATATATTAAAAATAGACTCTCACTAAATACAGAGGAGACTTAAACATGACAAAGAGAACGTGTCACATTTACTCAACAACAATGTATAAGCTGTGCAAAACCATATCAAAGTATTAGGGACAATGTAAACACTGTTTGCTAATTACTATTATATAAAATCCCTGATAAAGAGAAAGGCTTCTAAAGTAAGCTTACGATCTAATACCACAATAGCAAAGCAGCAAGGAACAGAAAAGAAAGGACACCACATATGGATAGACCAGATTTTACACTTGATTTGTTGTGTTTCAAATATGTCTTTAATTGTAATACTTCAAAAATGGTAGAAGCAATTGAACTGCCAGTAGCACATTAACTTCATTTATTAAAATGGAAGCATAAAACACTAGCAGCATAAAACTCCACAATCCAAGTTGTGTCATGTGTAAGTATATAAAAATATGATACATATTATATGGGATAAGCATTTTAAATAAACAGCTGTTCTCTTATTAATTATAACACATACACCCATCCCCTCCCCACACACACACACTGGTTGTTGCTTGTGAACCAGTTGGAGCGCATTTGATGCCACATCACCTACCATATCACTGTTCACTACACTTAAATAAGTAGTAGGATTAGAACAGCAAAGGCAATAATAACATACCAAACAACATATAATTCAAGTGCTAGTATTCCTATAATATTTCTCTTTTTTATTTTTTGAAGACAATCTACTGTACTATTTCAAAAAAGCCAGGCAGAATCCAAGCTGCATGTTTAGTGGTATGGAGAGATATTTGAAAGCATCTGCAGAGTATCCTTACAGTTTCAGCCAATTTAATATTTCCATACTTAGTATGTGTGCATGTAATGAATACAGATATAACGTCCTCAGAGAAGCTCCTTCAGCTATTTGTCTTGTCCAGTAGCATGGCTCAGATGCTTGTAATGGCTTGGCACACTGGCATACGAAAAAACAAAATTCCTAGATACATTTACAGCAAACCCAGCATATCCCAGAAACAAGGCTGTTGCAATTGTGCCTGGAGGAAAGGAGTGAGGAACAGAACACATGCAAATAGCAGCCACAAGTGTCAAACACCCATCCTACTTTCCTGCCACCTCTTCCCTTGCCACTGGGAAAGCCTATTTGAGGAACCATCTGGAGTTCCCTTGATGCAACCGATCCTGTTCTGGCAATAGGATCTCCTGGAATGTTGTATTGCTACCTTCTTCCCTGAAGGGACATTTGAGTGAACTTTAGCAAAAGGCTAGGCCCATGTATATCCCTGCTGCAAGAACTCCCACTTCCAGGCCAGTCATCATCCTGCCCTGACTCCTGGGCTTTCTTAGAACACCACTTCTTCCAACATAAGACATTTATCTGGAATTTTTTTAAAGAAAGCAGTTACCAACTGTCAAAAGCATCAGGGATATTAGGGATACTCTTTGTATCCAATTACAGTTCATAAGTACAGCTCTTATGTATTAATAATAAATGGTGGCCTGTAGCTTCAGCTCTGTTAGGTTTTTCTTGGTGATGGGGAGCAAGGTTAGGGGCTTTCCACCCAGACCAAGGGCTTTTCCTTCCTAGTTAGTTTTACTATCAGCAGGACTTTCTCTATTCAGAAAGACACAGAATAGCTCCTTTTTATCCTACTGGTCACAGAGACATTAGCAAGTTCATCTTTTTTACTTATTAATAAATAAATAAAAAAGACCTTTGCTTAAGTATGCTACAGTGGTGACTGCACATTGGCCAGCAAAACTTACTTATATTTCAAAATAATTTTAATAGAACTTTCAAGAGTAATCAGAGAAGGGAAGCCAAAGGAGATAGCTCAAACAGGCTAACCACAAAGGCAGCAAGCTTTCAAATATCCAGTATAAATCCCTCTGAAAAGAGCAGAACTGTTACTATATGAAAGCACAGAAGACAACACACATTAAGTAAGTCTAATTCATGTGCTCAGCAGTTGTGCCAGTCACCATGCATTTACTCAACATTATCTGGTATTAGCAACAGTTCCTTAAGAATTGGGACTTTGCCTATAGATATTTAATTTAAATGAAATGAATGGTACTGCCAACTATGTAGAGCGTGTCTTAATTTTTCATTTGCACCAAGGCTTCTACATCTGAACTGTGGAAAGATGCCAGTTTTTAAAAGATAGATGCTTCAGGCTGTCTCCTCTTCTATTATTGAACACATTGTTACATAACTGAAACACTTATGAATCAAGAGTAATGTAAAAACAATGAGCTCATTAGAAGAGGAAAAACAGCAACATACCTTATGCATATTTGAAAGTTAGGATAATATATGTGACAGCAGATATTTCCAGGAATTTTAATAGGATCGACCTTATCTCTAATTTCTAAACAGAGTACCTTCAGAAGCAAGTTTTTTTCAGTTGCTTTTGTCTCTGCATGAACAAGGCTTGATAGCTTGAGACTATAATGCATTACTGTGGAAACCTTCTGCCTGTTACATAAATCATCTTAACACTCAGCAAGAATTGTCCAACAGTGCCATTGATATGTTCAAGTCAATGATCCTGCAAACAATTTTTTTGTGTTTCTTCATATGGTAGACAACACCAATAAATCGTATTCATTTAAAAACACACAGTATACTAATTTATCAAGCAACAGCAATAAAATATGTATTAAAGGGGAAGGTATAACTTTTTCCTATTGTGTTAATCAATTTCTCTAATTTACATTAGTTAAAGGGCAAAGCCCCCAGCAAAACATTAATTTTCCAGTACCAGATGAATTCTGTTTTCAAGGAGAATGTGCTGACAATATTATTAACTTAAAATTATCGTAATTTTGAAAGTTAACAGAATTATGTAAAAGTGTAGACTTTTTTTTTAAGATTTCAGTCTTGAGAGTCTTTTCATTAATTACATTAATTTTATACATATACTGTAGCAGTTTGCTGAGATATGTGTTTCAATGAAGGTTTTAAACTGAAATACATTTTAAAGATGACAGTAAGTAGAAGCACAAATATAAAAAGTTACAAGATTTGGGCTCTGCAAACACCAGTACTATAATTGAAGCATTTAAATTTCCTTTCCAACAAAGACCCAACTTGCACTTCTCCTACTTAGAAAATTTGAGTAAATTCAAAAGAGAAGTGCAAGTCTTTTTTAGAATTACTGATCAACCACCAAAGAAATTCCTTAGGAATGCATTGGAGCTCTAGGCACAAATGCAGCATCCTTAATCCTTCAATGTGGAGTCTTGCCCGTGTCACCTGTGCCAGCCTCCCACCCTCCTTAGTGTGACCCCAGTGTGGACCCAAGCTTTGTCATTGTCCGACACCCTTGTCGTTGTCTTCTCCTGAAAAGAAAGGCACTTGGTCCCCCTCCAGTGTGTGACAATCAGTAGTATAACCTCCAAAGAGCAATGCTGGGGGTGCTCTAGCAGGACCCCTGCATAAACAGCTCCTGCTTGTCCACATCTATGGGGATGCTGAAAGGAAGTGGGGACTTGCACTGTAATAGGTTTCTCCATGCTACCTCCTAAAGACAAGCTGAGTAGCTTCATCACCTCACAGATAAAGCAAAAGGAAAGACAGAAGAACATTCCTAAGATTCTCTTGAGAACATGGGAGCAAACTACTACGACTATCATTATTATGATTATTATTACTACTACTACTACTATATTTTAAAAAAAGCTAAAATTCTTAAGGTAACTTGGGATCCTATTTGACACCTTTTGGTCTGTACTATAGCACAGACAGTATCATGCACGGTATAATCTTGATCTTAGCTCTACTATAAAGACATACTTTCATAAATTAGTTACTACATTTAGCTAAATATTCTTTTTAAACTAGAGATAAAAAGCAAAATATAAAGAAAACAACAAACATTTTAGAGACCCTCTCTGCAAAATATACCTAAATTAAGCTCAGTACAAAGCACTGGGTAATAAAACTAGCAATATACATATTTAATAAGCAGAATTTAACTAAAAAAAAAAGGAGTCACATCTTCACAAATCCTGCTGCTTGAAAATATAGATGATACACCACATTTAACCTGTCAGAAGCCTCATTAGCATCATAGACTCTAAACCAGCAATCAAGACAGTGTGCTCTTCACATGTTTACATTTTTAAATGCTCTTAAAAATAGCAGCAGTATAGATTTACATTTAAGTATATATGTTTAGGGGATAAATATTCTGTCTATATTTCCAGATCCTTTCTGATAAAACACCAAAAAATTAAATAATGTTGCACCCAGGGCACACAATGATGAAGGACAAAGATTTCATCTCCCCACCGCCCCACCCCCAACCCCCAACCCCCGCCTTTTTCCTTCTCTTTTCTTAACTTGGAAAAGTTCAGAAACAATGGATTGCTTATCAGTATTCAAAAGGACAGTAGGTCCTACCTTGGCAATACCTCTCCTAAATGACGGACAAAATTTTCAGAAAAATTTCAAATTTAATAAAAAATGTCACCACTTGATGAAAAGGTAGATCAAACAGAGGCACAACTACTCTGCAATCTGATGTAACTTTTGTTTAGCCCCTTGCCAAAGACAGGAAAAGCTGACAACTGAGCAATATCGAAGCTCTCAATTCCCATCAGTGGTCCCACTGACTTTGACACCTAGATTCTGGATAGAGGACTTTACAGTAAGAAGGCCCAGGAATGCTCAGTATATGAATGAGCACAGATTATTCAAACAGCAAAACTGGCAGGATCTGGCCCTCTTTTAATAAAATGTCATGTAAGCAGTAAGACTACAGAGACCCCAGTAATAAGTTCAATCGTACTAATATCATACCAGCTATCAGTAGTGTAGTACCTATTAAGACATTTTTATAAACTGCAAGAAATATGCAAGCTATTACAAGATATAATTCTGAAAAACAGACTTCTATGTAAGAAGCCAATTTAGAGGAAACAACATAAACAATAGTAACTTGTGTGCTCAAGTGAAGCATCTTTTTAATTTTGAGTAATGAAGACGTCAAGCCAAATGCTAGAGTAGTTTAACTTAATTAGGTGGCCTATTTTTCCAGGCAGCCTTTCATTTCCCATTGAAAACTCAGCTTGTATGCAAGGCAACAGGAGCAATTTTGTCTGTAATGAATACCTCTGGGACTCCACAGAGTGATCATTTGAATGTAGCATTGAAGACTGGTTTGAGTAACTAGTTTGGGCTTGTTGAGATGCCAAATTTCGTAAAACTAACTAGATTAATCAAAGACGGGCATCTTATCAATTTATTTGGTCAGGGGTCAACAGGTCAAATTGACTCTACTGCAGCAGCCTTTGCCAAAAGGGACAGTGTAATAGTAATTGGTCTAATTTGTAGTTCAAATTCACGTAATTCTTCCAGACGTTTTATGGACCAAAAAAGGTTCATCTTATGTGAAGCTCACTTGAAAAATACTGCCTTTAACATTTCCCATTGTTACATCCCATAATTCATCCACACTGCTGACCTGTAGAGTTTCTTGGAAAGGAAACTACATAACTAAAATATATGATGTCGGTAATCTGTTTTCACATGCTAAAGAAGTCATGCATCAAGGAATAGAGGGAAACATTTTGAAGGATATTTTACACTGGTTGCTCATTAAAATAGAAAATTCTCTCATGTCATGCACAGCAAAAAGCAGTATCTTTTCTCTAGTGATATGAGAAAAAATACCTCTGGCTTTTGGACAGAAAATTCATCATTTGATGATTGATTTTCTCTTTACCTTTTTCATGGTAAAATAATAGCTTTTGTTATTTTTACTTTATTGATTTATTGTGGGCCTATTCCTGAAGTTGCTATCATCCTAATGCCACTGCTAAGACAGGACTCAGTGGTTACATTAATTCCCTCCCATCTGCAACTCCTAAGAAAAATACTTTTAACTGATGCACAGAATCACTGTGTATACAGCAGGGCCAAGTTCACAATTTAAGCATTACTCTAGTGGTATCTGACATTTACTTCTAAAGGCCCAAACTTCTGAAGCCAGGCAATTACCCTCCAAAACTGCTTTAATTAAAAAGTTTTCAGTCCACATGGCTGTAAAGAAAATCTAAATGCAAGATTTCACAGCCAGAAGACAAACAGAATGCTGAAAAATTTGTTATACTTGCTGAGGTTTCTGATATGATCTCAATTTTACAGATCCACACTAATGATTTTTGAAGACTGGAGAGGGACAATTTTGTTTATACAAGTGTAATTATGGGTATGTTTGTTTAGGATCCTTAGGGAATAGATTGTGCCCTCTTTAATGCTATTACAGCATGTGCTATCGAATAGGCATTAAATGAAAGAAGCATTGAGTTAAGGCATGTTTAACTGACTCATTTTTCAGAGATAAGTAGGTCACACACATTTCATCTTCTGGTCAGAATACAGCTTCAACATGTACTGACCATACGTGACTAAAACAAATTTGAGTAAAAGACGGTAAATGCATTTCACCTGAGTTATGTTTTTCCTGTGAAATTTGAAAAAGCTCTTAGATTCTGGTCAACAGGCCCTAATTTTGATTTTCATTTTTATAACTTTTATTTCACTAAAAAAATTAAAATATCCTTGAATACATATACAGCACATGCTCATAGCTTTTGCATTAAAGCTAAAGACATTCATACATACTTATTTAACATCCCTCTTTGGAAGAGGACTTGGGGACACTGGTGGAGGAGACCTTATAGCAGTCTTTCAGTACATAACAAGCCATCCAAGAAAGACAGAGAAACACCTTTTACTGAGGCCTGTAGTGTCACAACAAGGTACAAGAGTTTTAAACTGACAGAGAATAGATTTAGATTGGATATAGGAAGAAATTCTTTACTGTGAGGGTGGTGAGACACTGTAAGAGATTGTGCAGAGAACTTGTGTGTGCCCCATCACTAGAAGTTTTAAAGATTAGGTTGGATGAGGCTTTGAGCAACCTGATTCATTGAAAAATGTAACTGCACATGGCAGGGGACTGGACTAGACGATCTTCAAAGATGACTTTCAATTCAAACCATTCTATGATTCTTAAGATGTGTCTTTATAAATATATACATAACCTTGTTAATGCAACTGTTGATGTATTTTTATCAGGGACTCAGTTCTTCCAGACTCTGATATAAGGACACATTAAAAGACTATGTTCTGCACAAAAGGGAAAAGTAGGGTAAAATTACCTCCAACTTTAACTAGTCATTCAGGATCTGAAAGGTCTGCCTGGTGGTTTCCTTTCCCTGAGGCCATTTTACTATAGTCAGTTTCAGAGAAATGAAGGAGCAGGAAGGACTCCCTTCTGCTGATAATCTATTTTTGAAACTAAAAGAGAGTGGATCAGGAAGAAGGAGGTAGATTATGGTCTAAAACAGCCCTGAACTCCATCCAGTCAGCAGACTGACCAGGTGGCATTGCCTTCTCACTGTGGAGCAGCCTCTCAATTAATAAGCAAAAATTTTCTGATTTTTGGACACAATTGCACTGGACTTCAGTGTAGTATATACCTATGGGACTATGTTGAACCAGGCAGTGATTCTCAATTTAAAATTGCTGCTTCTTCTCAATCCTTTCCTAGGCAGCGAACCCCTCCCCTGATCTGCTTACAGACTTTAGAGGCACACCAAGAGTGAAGAGCTGTATCATCTGGCAGGAACAGGATACAGTATCCTTAAATTCTAGCCCTACCTACAGGGAAGGACCAATATTAGAGAGGAGAGGGCAGCTATTACAAACATTTATCCATTCCTACTTTGCATATGTAATACTTATGCCATTAATAATTTAAGAAATGACAGTATAAAGATGTAAAAAAGAAGTTAGGGATATATCTAGGACCATATGCATATGGTAACAAAAGGCAGAGGAAGTCTTTCCTACTAACATGAAAAATCTTTATTTTGAATGTCATTCTATCCTATTTCACCCTTGAGCTATACAGGACAAAACCATTTTGATACTCATGATGTCCACTGTACCAAATAGTATGCATATATAATTTATATGCATCTCCCTGCCATAGCTCTGGGAAGCAGGAAAATACCACCTCTGAGCAAACAATAGTCCTTCCTCTGCCTTGGGTATCTGTTTCTTCTTCCCACTGGGACAATGTGGGTACTACTGTAAACTTGTCTCTTCCCTTTGCACTGTGCAGGGAATGTGGCAGCTGGATTCATTAACCTTAATGTTTATCAGGCCTCAAGAAGACTACAAAAGTGCCAAAGCTTTGTGCAACAGAGTCCTGAATTACATTTCACATTGTGACTAGGAAAAAGTGTAAAATAAACAGCATAATTTTATACTGTGCTGTACATGGTCCACAAATTACAGGAGGAGAAATTACATAAAGAACAATTCATCTATGAGATTCCAATTATAGGTGTGGGGAGAAAACAATATATTGGTGAGAATCTGAAATGCAGAGCAGTGGGCATAGTTTTATTTTAAAATGATAAATATTTTCAGATCCAAGTGCAATTAGTAGTGAAAATGCCATGTAGTTTTACTGTGTATGCTTGTTAATATGGCTGGCATAACTCATTTAGGAGATGCCTGCAGTGCAGAGTCCTGTAGTACATATATCATAACCAAAAATGCAGTACTTACTCATATATATATAAAATATACACAGAGACAACATTGCCAAATAGCCTTTTGGGATGGTTTAAAAGAATACCATTAATTTTTACTGTATACTTACACTTCTGGCTCAGTTCCAGCACTGGCTTTCTGTAAAAATCATTTCAAGTACAGAATTATTCTAGTTGCTTGCAGCAACATCACAGGAACAGTAGTGAGCCATATGTTGCTACTTAGCAACTTGGTCTGTAAGTCCCAAAGCATGTACTGATTTGAAAATTGAACAGAAATGATAATTATTGTTGAGGGATGCTGTGAGGCAACTCGTCTTGGATTACCAAACTATGCAGATGTTTGATGTTACATAGCAAAAGGAACAAAACTGTATTTTTCCTGTCCAATGGCTGAGCTTTTATTTATGTTAGGCCAAAGGGGATAAATTGATTAAACACATAAAATAATACACTGTGATGCTTTTCAGGATGTGAACACTTTCTAATAAACAGAAAGAACTGAAGTGCATGTCAGCGTATATCAGGACCCCAGAAATCCTGCCTCTATAGTCACATAATCCTGAAGACAGCCTAGTGGAAATCCCTTGGTCTTTGGTGTTGCGTACCATGACTCAGTCTCCCAACCTGTCTCCCAAGTAAGTTGTGTCAGACTCTGAAATTAGAAAACGATGCCAACATCTGACTCAGTCTGTATGATCAGAGCTTGAATAAAAGTTTCTGATAGGACCATGCATCTCCTAACATGTGGGATTCATATTTTAGTTAACAGATATGCATCCATCAAAGAAAGTACAGAAACTAATTCACTCCTTGTTCTGACAGGACTCAAACCCTCATCTTGATCTTTTGCGGGAACAGCCAAGTTGTTGAGGGTAGGAAGGAACCTGCACTCCTCTCTATGAGGCCATGCAACAGCAAGGCTCATGAGAACAGGTGCAAAATAGACTCAGGACAAAACTATGAATGAGGCAACTAGGCTGCATTTGAGAGAGAACATTTGCTATTTACGGCATTATGTGTTCTACATTCAATAGCAGTGAGAGGAACAAGAACAGCCCTGATACTTGGGGTCAGAAAATCCAGTTGCATTCTTTCCTCTTCCTCACCCTGTAAGCTATACAATCTTTCATGCTTTCTTTTTAGAGCAGGGAATATAGTTTTTTCCAGTTTTAACAAACAGATTAGATGCTGAAATGGTAGACAATCCACCAATTTTAGCTGACCACCAAATGTTTGTACCTGAGATAGGAAAAACGCTCCATTACAGTTGGTGAAGACCTCACTGATACTGTCAATGAAGAGTTGTTTATTTCTTTTGACGAATGACTAGCAGGTGTCTATTTCAGGACCAGGTTTGGGAAAGGCTTCTCTCACAGTCACAGGGTCTTGAAGAAACAAGAGAGGCATGTTTCCAATACATCCCATTTTCTTGTTCCTAGTGTTGTTGGTATTTTTTTTTAATACTGTTATTATTACAGGTTTTCATACATGTTCCAGCCCACAGAGAGCTGCAACACCTCTTCTGCAAAGACAGGCTGAGTGTTGGGGTGGTTCAGCTTTGAAAAGAGAAGGCTCCAGGGAGACGTTAGAGCAGCCTTTCAGTACCTAAAAGGAGCCAACAGGAAAGCTGGAGAGGGACTTTTTTACAAAAGCACGTAGTGATAGAAGAAAGAGAAATGGCCTTTAGGTGAAGGAGGAAAGGTTTAGATTAGACAGTAGAAGAAGTTCTTTGCTAGAAAGAGAGGTGAGGCACTAGCACAGGTTGGCCAGAGAGGTTGTGGACGCCTAATCCCTGAAAATGTTCAAGGCCAGGCTGGATTGGGTTTAAAGTAATCTGGTCTAGTGGAAGGTTCCCTGTCTACGTCAGGGGGATTGGAACTAGATGATCTTCAAACTTCATTCCAACACAAACCGTTTTATGATTCTATATATTCACCAGTGCAACAGTGTAACCACCAGAAGAAAATCCCAGTAAGGGAAAGGAGCCTGCAACAGCCCAAGGCTGACAGCTTCTCCCAAACTGGCACAGGAGGCTGATTGACTGGTGTCAGTCACTTGATAATAACTTAAACTGCTGAGCCTGGTAATTGAGCTGCCTCTGGTCACACAGATCCCCACCAAAGGGCAGAGAGTTTCAACACCTGCCTCTGGGTTTTGAACTCTACCTGGGAGCCAGACATCTAAGACCTCAGCTTTGCCACAGTGAGATTTTAAATCTGTAAGCCCTTTCTTGGTTCCAGACCTTAGGAAGTATTCAGCATTTTCTGACATCTTTGAATTTGGAAATGTCACATTTGATAGATTTTTTTTTCCTTGAAGACAAAGACATTTGCATTTAAAATACCTATGCCTGAATCTTTAAAGGTACTTTAAGCACCTTACTTCCACTGAAACCAGTGAGTTTTAGATGCATAAATATCTCTGAGGATCTAGGCCTTGTTAGCACATGTAGAAACCACATAAAAGATTAAAACTTATACTCTTAATTTTTCAATATGCTATTTAAATTATTTAAACTACATGCATACACAGTATAAAAATATCAACAGAAGAAAAATAATTCTGATGTATAATGTGGATTTGCAATTCTTTCTTCAAAACTATTTAAGACAGACATAATGATTCTCTGAAAGGTAGCAGCTGCCTTATAACAGCAATCATTCACAGAGTTTGTATTTCTACTGTTTCAAACAAATTCAATTAGCCCTTGCACTTCCAAACCCTTAAGGCATAAATGAGATGATACAAGGCTGCTCTAATCTAATAGTAATACTAAAACTTGTCAGTGCAGTTTTTGGATTAATGGTTAGAGAAAAATTAATAATACAATTTTTCATTTTTTAATCAAACAGTTCTATTCTAAACTACCTCTGGATCTTGGAGGGTTCTTAGCTGAATAAGTTCAATCATGCACAATTCCTAAATGCAAAGTACTATTGGTCTCTAAAGGTATTTCTGAGTAACTTCAACAGGAGGCTGGAAAGAAACATGGTGGAATATTTTAAAGATGGTCTTTTTGATTAAACCATGTACTCATCTCACACAAAATCCTGCTTCCCTGCCCCCAAATGAACCTTAGTACCTGAAGAACCATACTTTATGAAGACACTTAGCTTTGAATGTACTGTCACTTTCAAAAGTGTTGATTTCTATTCCCTCCAGCTTATCTAAACATATTTACTGTAGATGCAAACTTATTTCTCACATAATGAGAGCTCTTCACATAATCCTCCTGGTTGTATCAGAAAGAGCAGCCACTGCCGGGCCTAAAATATTGCATGACCTAGACCACAGGTCTGATTATTCAAGGCAATTTCTGACTGACCCCACCACTTGCTAGCATGAAATTCCTGGGACCAAAACACCTACATTCCCTACATTTATTCCCTACATATAGACATAGCAACAGGTAGACAATCCAAAGCTCTAAAAATTATTTTTGCTTTTTAAGAAGTAATTTAAATCCTTCATTCTTAGAATTCTATAGTATCTTAGGATTCAAGTGGAAATACACATCCAATATCAAATGTGTATTTGATTTGTATTTGTATGTGCAGTTCCCAAAAAGGAAAAGAACTCAAAAATACCTGAAAAAATCCACATCACGTTAAATCTTCTGGGCTTGCAAGCTATAGAAAACTAAGTCACTACCTTAACCTCACTGCTAATTCTGTAATATTAGCAATGTTCCTCAGCCATAGGATTAGCATTAAAAATGTAATACTTCAACTGCCCTACAAGTGATAATTAAGGCTATTTGTGACATGTGTAGCTTATAACAATTAACTTGTCTGCAGTCAGATAAACAAATAACCTGCACCTGTAAAGACTTTATTTCCTGAAGGTAAAACAACTGTTTAGGAAAGATCATGCTGGCAAAACAGCTGCTTGCATTCTGGAGAGGAAACAAGGTAGTATCTTTCAACAAACGCCAACTCTGGTGTTTTATCAGCTCTATCTCATTAACAGGAAACAAGGCTTAAATGCTTTGTTTATAAATTATGATTATTCCTGATTGCAGCAGTTACTGATAGTGCCACTCATTTGCAATGCAACTTTTTGAATTTGTTTAATTACAATTTGAAACAAGGCAGAGAAGATTAATTAACCCACCTGGCTGGCTGGCACATAGTCCTGGCTCGGCTCTGTCATACTCATATACATGTTCTCACCGTCAAACTGCAAAGGAAATAATAGTAAACATTCAGCAAACTTGATTTTTCAGCATTGACTGAAAAAAAACAGTTGCCATAAAATAATATTACAGCCTGGTTTTAGAGACTTGTAATTGCATGTGTGCATCTTGTCTTTGATGTTCCTGTTGTCATCCTTATTGACCCTGGATGTCAGTGATTTGGAGTAATTAGCGCTCTAGTAATTACAGCTAGCAAGCAAGAAATGAATGGTTCCCTTTTATCTGCAATCTGTTTTAAAACAAAATGGCTCATTTTGTGCACTATATTGCTGTTGGTTGCAATGAAGTACAAAGTGAATAGCACAGTTACTGAGAAAAGGAAGATGAGAATAGAATCTGCACTAAAATGCCTCTTAATGGATTCCAACTTTAGCTTCTGAGCAGAATAAGAGTTGAAATTTCAAAACAAATTAAATTCCCTCCTATTGAAATGTTCCCATATCAGAAAGCAGGAAATACATTTCCAGACAGCTTTCAGACATCTGAATGTATGAAACAGTATACCTTCTGTCCGTGTGGTGTAAGAGGATAGTTTGCTTGATGTGTGAATAAAGTAAACATTCATAATCAGAACTGCAAAATAACCTTCTGTAAATGATAAATAGAATTCCTGGAAATATATACAAAGCTTCTTTCCTTTTTTTTTTTTTTTTTTTAGTTCTTTTTCTCCCCTCATCAGCAGTTAAGAAGTAACAGAAATGTGATAGAAAGGAGTTATATCTGAAGGTCTAGATGGATAAAAGCTGCTAGATCTGAAGCCTCATTCTCTACCAATACAAAAAGCATAAACTACTGTTTCTTACATGAACTGGAAAACGTCTCTGCAGAACTCTCATCACACCCACCTAAATGGCAGTGCCAACAGGACAGTTACAGTCCCAGTGTCTGCTCAGGAGGTAGGGAAAATCTTTCAAGTAGAAATGAACAACAGCAGGAATCCCTATCCCCAGTCATCAACCACATATTTCCAGCTGTGATGAGGTTTATGTGAAATAACTTTCACCTGACCTCACATGTGAATGCTTAGAATGACATATATTGGACATGACCAATTGTTTTTGATGACACAGCAGCTTTTCTAAGAAGTCTCTACTACTGAGCTTGCTCTGCTCCTACAGAAGTTGTCCCATGGACATTTCTTGATTAGTGCTGAGCTTCTGGAGACAGTCTAACCTGCAAGGTGCAGTATATTCCACCAGTCCAAGGTGGCAAAGTTAAACTGTGGCTTTGGCAGACAGCTCTACCAGTTTTTGCTGAGGTGGCTGAAAAGGTTTCAGCTTCCAGCTGTTCATCCTCTTTCTCTGCCAGAGGCTACAAGGCTTGTAAGAGCAACAGTAAATGAACAAGTGCCAGCTCCTGGGACAGCAGCTGATGGTCTATTAAATAGCTAGAGCTATTTAATAGATAGTCACAGCCTATCTGTCAGAAGTCAGTTTCATGGGAGGGAAAGGATTATGTCACAGACACAGATCTGCCATAGGGAATTGAGAATTTCCAAATTTTGATGGAATAGAGATAGTTGGATTAGATCATGAAATAGGGTTTGATGTTTGTTTCTTTATTGTTTCTTGTTGACATGTACCATTTCTTTCAGCTTTCTCATTCAACAATGTTCTTATTTATAAGCATTCAAAGTAGAGTTTTGGAGGAAATCTTTAAGTGTCTGGATTGCTGGAAAAAATTGTCTCTTCTACTCAGATGGACAGTTGAAATTCTGAAGAGAGATTTCACAGCCTCTGGTTGGAAAAGAAGGGCTCCAGTGCAAGGGTTACAGGAGCTCAACTTATTCAGCTTGTCAGACGAAAGGCTGAAGGATGCCTTGATCACTGCAATTGGTACTTACACCCTGGAAAGATGTCTGATAGCAAGATGTCAGCCTTCCTGACAGTGGTATAATGAGATCTAGTGTTGAGAAATGGGAGTTACAGAAATTCAGCCCTGAAATAAGATACAAGTTCCTACTTTAGTAGGTAATTAAGCATTATGTCAACAGCAAACTCATCATTTATCAGACATTTTAGAATGAAGTTTGATATCTTTTTCAGAATGGATGCAATCCATATCGTATTTATAAGAAATAATGGGGACAGGGTAGTTAAACTGGTTGGTAGTCTGAACTGCTCTGGAAACCATGGTTCCTTAGGTCTCCTCTTTTGAATTTCCCTTATTATCTTCATACATTCGTTGTGCTACATTGCAAATTTTGCTGTAATTCAGATTCTTTGTTGCATGTATTTAGTTGCCATGAATATGAAGAAATTCCTTTCCTTTTCTACCTACTAGTTAGTTATAGTCAAGGGTTATTTATTTTGCCTTCCATAATGTTTGACCCTGTGATTTAAGAATCTTTATGAAGTACACTGGTCTTTTATATAATTCCCTCTTTTGGATGTTTGGTTATCTGCTCTTGCTCCCAAGCTTTCAGTCACCAAATCTGCATTCTTTGAATAATTTTCCTAAGGTATTTTTCCATGAATACTGAAATTTTCATAATTTTGTGTGTTGTTCTAGGATTATCTGCCTACCTAATCATTGCCTTGCTATTAGTGGTTCCTCTGGCATGATAGGATCTTGGATCTCAGCCTCTCCTGTTTGTTGCTTGTGGCTGTCTATTTAACTCTGAAATCTTTTATTCAACCATGATCTGTGGGCTTAATGTGAGCATGTATGAAAGAAAGCAAAACACAAAAAGTATATCTAAACTTAAACTTTCTGGCCTCTTGATCTTAAATAGAAATTACCTTCTGCAGAATTTAGGATTAATTTTTTAGGTTAAATTTTCAGAAAGATATATTGATGCATAAATGCCTGTAAAACCTCGGTGACCTGTTAATATCTAAAAATACCCAGCAGCCGTCTGATTTATTACTTAATTTCTTCAATATTCAATTAAATGCAATATTTAGCATTTTCTTGTCAGAAATATGTGTAAGATGTTGTGTAAAAGGTTATATAGATCAGCAAGATTCAATGTGATGTGTCTTTTTTGTGGTGTTT
The DNA here is from genome assembly GCF_047495875.1 of Pithys albifrons albifrons. Taxonomy (NCBI): domain Eukaryota; kingdom Metazoa; phylum Chordata; class Aves; order Passeriformes; family Thamnophilidae; genus Pithys; species Pithys albifrons. The sequence goes on along the minus strand of NC_092461.1, from coordinate 67,078,532 downwards.
ATGTTTCCAGGCTACGCTAGCACTGTTGCCATGTTAGTATGAGCACTACATTTATCACTGTCTAAATGCCTCAGCCTAGTGCAGTATGGTGCATGGCTTCTTGGCAGTTCCTAAGACTTTGGCTAAGACCCTGAAAAACACCCATAAGCTCGAAGGATGAAGCATATACACCTGCAGTCTGAACAGTAGATATTGCTAGGAGATACCTCCTTCACATTTGGAATGTTTACTAAAATGTTTATAAGAGAGTGAAATGATGATCTTTGTACACCAAAATAAAACAAAATATTTACTTCAGTTCTGATTTGTTTATTCATCATCCCCTTTCCAAGTGACCAAAGCAGCATGGAATAGAGATAACATGTACATCCCACCCCAGGCCAGAAAAATGGGTACCCAAGCCTTCAATAACAAGAAGTTCAGACACACTGATGCAGCACATTGTTTCTGCACCCAGCGTGCCCACCTTGCCCAAATATGACTATCCCACATTGAAACAATAAACTGTGAAAAAAATGCCAACAATATGATCAGCTGAAAAGTTCTATCCATGCTTTTCCCCATTGTGTTTAGAAGATTCCAAAGCATGCCCCTAAACCCCAGAAATGAATATTGAATCATTTCACCTTTAATAGACTGCAACATGCAGGCTCTGCAGCATGGCATCTCTCAACAACTCTCCATCAGGATGGCTTAACTTATACCACATTCACCTGGAATTTTGCTTTACAAGTCAAGTGATGTATGCAAGAGCAGCTTAAGTTGATAGTGAGTCCAAAGATCAGCAGATACAACTCAAAAATGTCATCAACTACTAGAGTTTTCTTCCAGGTTATACTCTATGTCTCCAAAATTGTCTTATTTTACTTATCATCCTCAGTTCTGCAAGAACCTTGTATTCCCTAAACTTTCTTACCATTCACTGTGTTCTATTTCAAGCAAAGAAAACTGCAAAAGCATCACTTAACCTGTGGATGATTCACCCAAACAGAACTAATGAAACACAAAGGCAGGCAGTTAAATGAACTGTCTTTTATGAACCTATGTATGATGTATATATATCCTATGACATTTAATCTAAATCTTTCCCAATGTGTCTCCAAGATCCTTCAGTATCAGTAAGAGCAGATTTGAAAATCATTCATTTAAATCTATTAAAAATGAATGCTAATACAATATTCTGATGTGTGATAATAACTACTCTTGACAACATTTCTTCTCATATTAAAAGCATAACTGGATGAGAAGTTTGGGTGAGAGCAAACTAAGAATATGACTGCATTGTAATATGAAAAGAAATACAGCTGGGAGCTAGGTCTAATATAAAATCAAATTGCACTGTATTCTTTATTTAAATGACTATTACAAATAAAACTCACAGGCAACACTGTGGCATGGCCAGTTATTCTCCCATAGAATGACCCTTTGTAAAACAAGCTGTAATGTTCAGCAACCCAACATGCGCAATGTACCCAACAGCTGTTATTAAAGGCAATTTACTCATAGAAGTTAGCAATGTAATTACATAAACACTGGCTGACTGTAACTGATGCAAGAGCTATGACAGAGTTCAGCAGATGTCTGGAGTGACAAAGCTGTTTTACAGAATCCAAAGCTGGCTTCTATCTCCCATTAATGTGGCATCACACCAGGGTCATACAATGTAGTCATGGACAGGAAGCCTGTTTCCATCTTCCTATTTAGTCTGCTGCAAACTCTATCAACATTTATAATAATGATTATGAAGTAGAAAAGCTTGCAAGAATGGTATTTTTTCATTCATTCTTGATGTGTTTTAAATGACAAACATCCTGTATGGACTATCACACAAAGACATTATAAACAAATTGAAAAAAAAGCAGGGAACAAAATTTCTCATGGTGACACTTAATGAGAGAACACTCGTTTTGATTGCCTATACACATAGAAAAAATTGGAAAAGAAGGAAGGTGCAAGACTGCAGAAAAAACTAGAAGGGCTTGAGAGACAAAGAAGATAACTGGAAACAACATATATTTATCTATTGCTAACTGTATGTGTGTATATAGTGATTATAAATGCAGATACACACCTGCATTAGCTTCATGTAGCTATTTCAGATGGCAGCTGCCACATGCATGCACAGGTTCAACACAGGCTTTCACCCTAACTTAGTGTCCTTCCTTTCCCACAGGCTGCTTTATTCTATGTCAATTCACTCTGTCTTCATTGCCAGGATCACCTGTGTTATCTGGATTACTGGCAGAATGAAACTTCACCTCTCCATCTCCATCTTCTTGCTACCTCACACTTCTCTGCTGTTGTTGAGAGAAGTGAGGGGTCATTTTGCTCCTATGTCATCTACAGTTTTCAAATCCAGGGCATTGCATAGTTGATTTCTCTTTATATGCATATATATGTGCGCTAATTTCTTCAGGCATAGTTGTATGAGCTACATAAAAGAAAAAAAATATTAAGGATGTGTATATCTTTGAGCTTCTTCTCGTTCATACTGAAGAGCAGCACAATGTGACAGTACTGTGTCTTGTGCAACTGCAGTATAGGCAGGGAAGCTTGAGGAATATTAGCCCCTGTGGTTTTTGATGCCAAAATAATCTTGGGACAGAGGCGTGGAGGGGAAGAAAATTCAGGCACTGTTTTCAACACTGCTACCATAAAATGTAAAAATTAAAGGAGAAGAAGCAAGGGGAGAGAGATGATCAAATTGGTGAAAGCTGCTGTTTTTTATAAGTTCAGCTTCTGGGTAAAGCCATTTGGACTGAACATCCCATTTCTACAAAGGATGTTACAGATCTTCAAAGTCTGTGATACTAATTGCATAATCTAAATACAAATTTCTACCATCTTAGATTGGAACTGGAACATAGATTTAGGTCTAAATTTAAACTTTAGTTATAACCTTTAACCATAATTTAGCATATTCTGATGATGCCCCAACACAATTCATTATGTTTAAGAAGATATTGCAATAGCATTGTGTAAAAACATTATTTATTTCTAGTGATTTAGTGATTTTACTGCTTACAGCTTATAGAGATCATTTGTAACTCACATTATCAAAAAGCCACTAATCCTAAAATACCTTTAAAACTAAGTAATTTTGTTTATTTTAAACCAAATGCCAAGAGTGGATATTGTCTCAGGTTGCTTGATGACACAGAGTGATATTTCATTTTACTCAGAGCTGCTGAAATGAGACTAAAATAATGATGGCATACAACATAAATCATCAAATGGCTCTGCTAAAGAAACAGTTGATCTTGTTATAGCAACCATTAAAGATAAAAGCAGATATGCTCTGTAAACATTATACATGATGGAAAATCCCTTTCTTGACACGGTTTGGTAAAACGGTACATTCGTATTAAACTGAAACTCCATTTTGTCTCCTGAACTCCATTTTGCAAGCTGTACTGAACACATGTTTAAATTTACCCAAGACAGGTTACAGTAATGCTTTCCAGACAGGCATCCTTCCCAGGAAAGGGACTTGGCACCTCGATGAAGGACTATCACGGAACATTGTCAAAAAACAATCTAGTACCATCAACTTTGATTCTTCTGCCATTCCCCCTCCCTCTTTCCAGGATTGTTTATCAGAAGAGGAGAGTACTGGAAGACTGAGATAAGGTGAAAATGCCTGAATGGAGCACCATGGCAAAACGAAATCAAATTCTCTGGAGAGCTGGATGTCACTGTATGGCAAAAGGAAGGTGATTACTGCAGACTGGCAGGACAGGGAGGAGTCCTGTCCAACATGGAACACTAGGATTCCTACAGCTTGCATTAAGTTTGATGAGCCAAGCATTAACAAGGAGATGGCATGTCTCAAGATTATTATTGTTAACAATTTCATTTCTGTAACTTGTTTTCAGGAGTAAAGTATTAGGAAAACCTTTTATGTCTCCCGTCCTTTCATTTTTTTCCATGTTGCCCAAAGAATCTGAACCAGGAATATGGGGCATGTTATCTCCAACTGATCGAAGTACAGGATGTGTGGACAAGGCATATTGGAGTGGGAAGGCATCTGCTCTGGTCTCAGCAGCTCCCCAAAGCGTGGGAGTCAGAAGGTGCATGAGCACTGGACACAGGACCCAGAGTGGGAAATGAGGGTGTGGCTTCACAAGGAAATACTGTCAGACATTTCCTATACTTAGAACTAGAAATAGTTACAAATTCTGCCCACAGCACCCAACAGACATTGATCCATTCAGTGCTTGGACTGAAGTGTGATAGGACTTGCAGACTAGCAGTGCCTTTTTTAGTACCTGGCTTTCAAAGAGGACATGTTTTGTAAATACCTTGCATAATTCTCCTCAAATGAGACATTACAGACAATGGTGTCAAAGTTTTCTCTCAGATTTTCATGCCTGTGCTATAAATATCCAATCCAGACCTTCTCCCATTACATTCTTTAAGCTAACTCACTATTTATCACTCTCTTTGGGAGAAAGGGAGGAGCCTGAGTGTTTGCTGAGTATGTTCTCATAGGTGGAGAATGGGCAGAAGATCTAAATATACACTGGTAGTTAAAATCTGAATGATGGCACTATAACATTTGTGTTTTTCCTGCACTTAATAGAGGTTAATGTGGAACTGCAGGGAAGGTGAAGGGGAGTGTTTAGCTTCCCGCTTGGAGCCTGCATGTGTCAATGCCTGACAGAGCCTTGAAGCTGTTAGCCTGCATGCAGAGCACTAGCTGAATGAGGTTACAGTGCTGAGCACAGCAGGCTAAAAAAGTAGGATCAGACTGATAGGAGGAGTGGCAGAGTCCAGGCACAGCAGAGTGTATCAAAGACAGTCCAGGGGAGAGCGGGTACTGTATTAGTCCTTTGTGTACATTTAAATGGAAGACAGCGAACATGCAGAGATGAACTATGAACTCCCTCAGCTGGGCTCCTGCTCCTTTTAACCTTGGCTGTGTAAATAAAATAAAGTATAATAAAATAATAAAACCTAATAAAAATAAATAAAATAGAATAACCCAAGCCAACAACACATTGTAATCTGGACTCCTATGCTATACAGTTTCCTGCATATTGAACAGTCATTAAATAAACATACCAAGATCAAAGTAGCAAGTGCTTTTGTTATTATTTTACTTAATCCACACTAAATCACAGATGTAGCCACCCACTGGGAAAATTGGTTGATAAGATGGAAAGGTTTGAATAACTAAGATTAGACCCTTCATTTTCTGCCCACAGTAAATGAGGAAATTTGTTTAACCTGGTAGGCTTGGAATATTTTCCAACACTAACAGACGTGGCCAGTTTCATGACAGGGTCTGATCCTGCATCGCAGAAGGTGAAGGGAATTGTGCCATTGCTATTTGGACAGGAACTGGATCAGGAACTGGTGAGTGGTAAGGGAATAGGTGGCTTCTTTGAGTTTCAGAGTAATTTTTGTCAATGTTAATCTCTGCCTCATCATGTCAATTGGTAGATTATGTAATAAAATGCTGGAAAGATTAATAAAAAGGATCTACACAGAGCAGACAGATGACCAAAAAGCATTTTTATATATCCACACACAGAATCCCCTGTGTGGCAGTATTGCAGAAGAAAGGCTCCATGGACTGTAGTGAATGAGTTTTGCACAACTAAGACAAAACCAATCCCTTGCATGACTACAGTGGGAGCTGTGTGCAAGTATACATGGACAGAGTTTGATCTAGTGTGTTTTTTAGAGAGTAAATGGATACCTATAGTTCCTATGGGTAAATGCATCTCCTACTGCACAGCAGAATCTTTGAAAAAAAAGGGCCAGAACAACATTAACAAGAAAAAAGCACAAGCAAAATGCCACTATTCTGAAAATCCTGTGACAGAAGGTCTTGAGAAACAAACTGAAGGTGGAAATTGCCAGATAACTAAACAACCTTGCCTGAATGCTGCTATGTCTATGTTAAGAGCAAGGAGGAAATAACACCAAAACATGGTGCATGCAGAAATATTTTTTTTATCTATGACATACTTAGAAATTCAGTTTTAAAAAAGTATCATCTAAGAACTTAAGCACTCTAGCCCAATGCCGCAGGTCATTTGATCATGAACACAACATGCATTAAAATTATCCTGTTGAAAGGGAGGACAGTGTAAAAGTATTGAAAATCAAGCACACATTCAAATACATGATAAAATAGGACACAAGAGCTCAGACATCTACCGGAACAGGAGTAAAATATTTAACTATGTACCAAACTCAAATGGAATAAATCGGCTTAAATTTCTGATAAACCAAATTACTTAGCACAGTCTGATGGGATCTCATTAGATAGAACTAATTCAGACCTGTAGAGAGTGATAACAGAAATGACTAATTGCAAGGACTTAGAAAAACATGGACATCTGTTAAATGACAAGGGTGTTGTGGGACTGATACAGAATAGTAGTTTACCAAAACAGCTACTGTGGCAGCCATGTGGACAATCCTACTTCCATCCACAGTTACTCTGGGATATGATCAGCTTCACTAATTTCAACAGGATTATTTTCATTAAGAACATCACACATTTTCACTTCCTTGCCTGCATCAAATAAGAAGATGGAGCCCCATGAGTGTTCATATGAAGAATCTGAATCAACATGAATTTTTACATTTAAAGATGCAACAGATTCAGAAACTTGATAAAGCTTGTAGCTTGACTCATTCCTTTGCTAGGATGATCTACAGATAAAGCTGAGATACCCCGACAGATCAATGTAGGGAACTCTGCAGTCATTTATCCTAAAATAGGTCATTCATGAGTAGATGTGGTTAGAGATCTTCAAAATATTACTCAAAAGCAGAAGGGGAAAAGTTGTTTTACTTTTTTTTCTTACCGACTTCAGTGAAGAGGTGTCCTTGATTTGAAATCACTTATCAGTTCTCAAAAATTCTAAGTGTTCTCTCTACACCTTTTAAGATAAAATTTGACCTTCAAGTTCACTTTATGACTAAATTATTCCATGACTGTTTTCATCTTTTGTTTCTATTTTCTCAAGTAGCACTCATAACAGCTTTTTTAAAGAGTCTGCAGCAGTATTTTCTTTATACACTTGATATATTCTTTTAACAAAAGAGAAGACAAGCCCATGCAAATATATTTCAAGTTTTTTCTAAGTTTTGAAGGTAAAGAGCTAAAATATAAAGATACAGCTGTACCTGCCACTGTCTTATCAAAACCCTTTAAAGACAAAAAATGTCCCACCTCCTGCTCCCTCCTGCTTGAAAAACAAGTGCCACCCTCAGTGCTGGCTGCTGTTCTTCTCATCAATACACTCTGAATCTATTCCTCACAGTAAATCAGATAGCAATAGTTACTCAAACCTGGCATTATCAGCACCATGGCTGTTGTCTTTCTAAGAAGCCATGCATATCAGCATGAGACAGTCACATTAGTTCTGGGAGGAAGCTCCCTGGGCAGGCAAATCCATCCCCTGAGTAACAGCAGAAGTGGTTTCACACAGCATTTGAAAAAGCTTATTGTCAAGTCTTGCCTTGGATACAACTCCAGCAACAACGTTCCCATGCATTTCCCCTTTTGGTTCAAATTCTTCCACCATTTTTCTGTTTTATCTTAAGACCTTATTCTATCCCTCCAGTCTGCTGAACTACTGACTTCTGGTCATTACTACCACCTTTTACTAACAATTGTGAACATAATTAAAGACAGATACTCTGTCCTCTTCTTCAGAGAGCCAATTTTAAATTCCTTTAACCTTCTCTGGCAATATGCTTTTCCCCAAACATGTCTTCATTTGTAACCAGTTGAGTCCCTCCTTTTCCTGATATCATTTCACCATCTCTTGTCCAAAATGAATGTAATGGTCTAGCTAGTCATGGATCAACCTGAACAGGTTCTCTGTTCCTAGGGCTTATCCAGACCACAGGTATGCATCAACCTCTTTCTCTTTGCACACTTTATTTAGCAAATGTTTTGCTTTTTCCCATCCCTTAATAAATGAAACCTCTGAAAGCTTATCCTGACTTATAAAGCAACATGGAAAGTTGCCAGATAATTAGGGTATGTAACATGATTTATGAAAAATGGTGAAGATCTAAGCTCTGTTGACTTTGGCCCAAGTCAGAGCTCTATATTTTCTTCAAATAAAGCATTTCCAAGAGGAATCTTGTGATGAAACTGACTTGAATGTTTACCTGATAAATGACAAAGCCACTTTCAACAGAAGAATGTGCCAGTTCAAGCACACAGCAGCACTATGGGAAACCTTGGTTCAGTCCTACTCTGCCATTCCCTCACACACCAGTTGTGCACCACACCCACAGGCTGGATCTTCCCATATCACTTCTCGTGGCTGAGAACTTCCTAAAAATATTTGTTGATCTAGACTTCAATTCAACTCTCACATATCTAGTTGAATGCTTTGCCACACAGGACTATTTACTGGTATCAGTCATTCCAGTTTTGAATAGAAATTGTATTCGGGCCTTGAGAAATTCTTAAGAACTGAAAAAATGGGCAATTTTTGCCTTGTCAAATGAATATTGGCAAGACTGTGTCAATTCAAAATTTCCAGCCTGATGTATTTCAGAAATCCCTGAATGCAGTGAAACAAGCTGAACTCTGTTATATTGGCCATGCAGAGACAGGAGGAAAGTGTTTCATTTTCAGCACTTACCATGACAGGAGCTCAAGGCTGGGCTTCTTCCTGGCCAGCCAGGCTGTAGCAGAGCTGTGATTTACTGGCAGTGATTCTCCACCTGCAGCTACCCAGAGGGACAGGGGTACTTTGCACCCTAAGGCTATAAGAGGAGTTATGGAAAAGGTGGCCATAACTGTGGGTGTCAGCAGTTTTGAACTGGACCATGACACCAGTGTAAAAACAAACCTCTTGAAACACAGATAATCCTATGATTCACACAGCCCAGCCTGTGCTTCAGTGCACTGAAATAGAAACAGAACTTAGTATTTGCTAATCCTACTGTAATTATAACAATCTATATTATAACCACTGTTAATGAGATAACATAATTTTAAATAAATGTGTGTTATAATAATGTGATTAAAGCTTGATGGAGCTGTTCTTTTGCTTTTATGATACAAAAATGGCTCCTTGTTAGCTTTGAAGTTTCATTTTCCCCACAGCATCACAATATCTGCTTCTGTTTTACCCAATTGTACAATAATTGTTGTTTAACTTCAGCAATTTCACAGCCTAGTCAGACTCTAGCCTTTCGATTGATCAATGAAAATATAACAGTAGTGTCATGGAAAACATGCCTTATCATTTTAGTGCTCCATATTATATTCTCTCACCTCTCTGTATAAGCTACTGAATTATTAACACAGTCCTCAGGATTTGATAAAATCTGTGATGAAAATTATCATAATCTTCAATGCCTAAAGACCATTAAATAAGTTCACATTAAACTTGAAAAAAATGGCTTGAATAATTTTTGTTTTAAAATGTTCGTTGTGTTTGGAAGACTGAAATGCATGTTAACAGCTTTAAAATTATGGAGCAACCCACTGCGAACTGCAGCTTCAATGGTCATACCTAAGATTATGTCTCTGCTATACATCCTCAGAATAAGCTTTCTTTACATGGTCAAACACATTTCCAAACTAAATTTTTCCAATCTACAATAACTTAATTCTGTGTTTACTAGGTAAGACAAAACAAAAACAAACAAAACGCCCAAACAAACAAAAAACCCAAACCAAACTAAATCAGTAAAAAGGGAACAGAGAAACTCAAATGGGCAAATTGTGCTCAGATTTGCAGATACACAACTCCAGCAGAAACACAACAGCTGCATAAATATTTCCAAAACTATATTTGGCTTCTTCCCTCCCACATTAGAAGGCAAACAAGGCACCAGGAGAAATAATCATATATTTGCTGATGGAGCAAAATGTCCTTGATTTGAATGGAATTCAGAATTAAACACCTTTTCACAGATGGGGCCTGTGTCAGGGACCTGGTCTGGGTCTATGCCGGTATAATTCAATTCATTTCAAGACGAAAATTAAGCACAACAACCACTGATTAAGCCTATGAAAGGAAGCTCTATTTGAGGTGCAGTTTGCTTTCTTTCTCATTTTTAGGAAAAACATTAAATGGGCTCATGTATTCAGTACACATTCTTTTTTGGTATCAGCAACAATCTGTTTTGTGCCTTAATAGCTGAATTCATAAATAGCTAGTCATACAGTATCACTGCTTCTTCCTGTGCTTTACAGTTCTTGTAATGCTCTCAAATTTCCCTTATGCCAGTGCCTAGAAGTCAAAAGTTCAGAAATAGTAACTGAGTACAAAAATGTGCCGTCTTTAGATTCATTTTTTGATAGAAAATTAATTTGGTGTTTTATTCATTTGTCTGAAGTAGTAACTACTTGGAAAGTATAAAGTGATTAATTTCCAGTATTTTCAGATCACATTAGCAATACACAAGCATTTTGACATGTCTAATATGTTTTACTCATAATCAAGATTTTGCAGTTCTGAAACTCTTCTAGCTACAGGAGCCCCTATAAGCTCATGACAAGTTTTGATAATAGTCAGAATATCGATTTAAAAGCTGAGGAAGTATTTTATGCATTGCAGTGCATCATTGAAGATCTTTTGTTAACACAGAGAGCAATGTGAATTATGTATCTGATTTTCTTTCTTACTGTTAACCACAGTTCATTGAAAATGTATAACCAGCTCCTCTTCAAGAATACAAAGCAAAAGTAATGCCATGTATTATGCTACAGCAGGTAATTCAGTTCCTTAGATAGGATTAGCCACCAGATTTATCAAGCAGTCTCTAAGGAAAGCAGAGTTCAAGTCTAGGCTCATCAATAAAATATAAATAAACTGAACAATTAGGTACAAAGTGGATATCTTGTCAGACAACTTATTAACCGATAAATGATAAAGCCACTTTAGTCAGTATAAAAAGGGGAGATACGTAAATATAGGAACGGAAAGACCTGAAAAGCAACAGGAAGGTACTGTGCTCTTCAGTGTGTTTGTGGACTTGGTAATTCTCTCCACCCCTCCATTCTGAGCTGAGAGCTATGATGTCTAGACAAAGGTGCTTCAGCAACACTTCTCTACTGGGAATCACTTAGGTTTCTTTTCCAATAGCCAAACAAAAATATATTCCTTTGCTCTTTAATCAGTGGTCTGAGGAAGAATATATCCCACTTTTCCAGGAGATGACTACTACAGCCTCAACCTAATCTGCAAGTTTTACATAAATAAAGTCATCCCCAGTGTGCAATGTCACCACTGGGCAATGCTATGGTATAGTCCAACTACTGAGATGCACCAGTTCCTAGAAAAGGATAGATGAAAACAATCAGGTTAACATCTGGTTTACACAATTACAACATGTCTAAAAGGCAAATCTATGCTAATAAATGTCAAAATATAAGATACTCTTTACTATCAACAAACAGAAATTTCATTATCTGTTCTGTGCTGGCCTGCACTTTTCAGACAGAAAACAAGAAGACCAGAGGTAGGAAGGGCTGTTGCTTTTTTTCCCTCAGCCAAGCCAAACACAAAAGTCTTCATTTCACTTAGGATCAACAAGGAAGCAAGCACGCTTGGTCCAAATAAAATCTTTTCATATACACAACCTGCCTCAGCTTAAAAATTATGAACATTTGAAGTACAGATTTCAGGATTTAACTCAGAATGAAAATAATATTTACCCAAAATGATGTTTTTCATGCCCAAGTACTCCAAACTGTTTTGCAAATATCGGCTAAATTCTGCCCTTTATCTGTGTTCAGTGCCCCTTGACTCCAGTCGCTATTTTGAGGGGTATATGGAAGAGCTGTGGCTTTACATGCTTTGCTAATGGAAATGTAAATTATCAGTGAAACACAGCCACTTCTGTAGTGAAAAGGGGACATTGCTCAGAACCCTCCAGTGCAGCATAAATTCAGGAATTTATAAATTTCCTTTCCAGATGGACAAGTAATGTGGATAAACTGAAGAAGTCTGCAGTGACTTCACTGCATGGCCATTGTGCCTCAGTTACACATGGACAATTTTAACAATACTCACTGTCATTTTACTCTAGTCTCATTTAATGAGTACTACACCTGAGTACCTTTGCAAGTGTACTTTTATGCCTTTTCCAAAGGCAGGCAGAGTCTGAAGAATAATGTTCTCCTGCCACTTACAGGATAAACTAATTCTCAGACCCAGAAAGTCATCCTTGTAGCTTCCTGAACCTCCCTACAGTGTTCATGCTGGGCCTCCCCAAAGTAAGCAGATGACAGCTAATGCAAGCACAGCACCTGGAGGAAGACTGAGGAGCAAGCTGGATTAAAGGAGGATGCAGACCTGGGTAAGAAAGACTGCATCTTGCCTGGCAAGCGAAACGGAAGATTCAAACAGAAGGAAGAGGAGAACTAGAACCAATTATCCATCTCTGAAAGCAGGTTTGCATGACAGACCAGCTGAACCATCTATATGATTTGCTTCATTTTTTCCCTGCTAATTGTAAAAGAACTCTAGGACAAACGTATCACAAGTTTTGAGCCAAACTCTAAAACATTGCACACCACAGAGGGAATGGGATGGTGTAAAATTTGCACTAACTCACTCGAGGACCAGATGCCCTCTCTGCTCTCCATCCCTGAGGTGCTGAAATGGCATCATCGAGGCATTGTGAAGCTGCATCAGAATCCCAGTTATCTGCTGTTTCTGGAGATCAGTGGCAGGGATTATGAAGAATCCCAAGGATGGCTTTGTCTACTGTATTAAAGGATTCCCTTGCCTGAGGGAAACAATTTTGTGCAAGTGCCACTTTTTCCAACAGCAGGAAATAATAAAGACTGGGTTGGATTATGAGCTATGGATTTTATACAGCACTACCTGCAGATTCAAACTTGAAAAAGCAGCCATGAAGGGTCTTCCCAGTGAAGAATTTTCATAGTTGCAGTCAATCTATGGCCAGGCTGATGGCACTGCAACATGAAATTATTGCACCATTGTCCACAAAAACCATCTATTATTTATTAGTGCAGGCTGTTAGTGAAAAAAGAAACAATTTTTCACAATGCTTAGAAGCAAAGCAGACTTTTGAATTGCTGTAGGATAATTTGTACCCAATTTATGAGTTTTTGCAGAGCTATGAGATGTCTTGATCCGTTTCATATAAAACTTGGTTGAAAATATGTTTCTTAGAGTGAAGTATGAGGTAATAAAAATGTGATTAAGGTGTGCTAGCAATTTTATTTTGGCAACTTTATGCTGTGCTTTTGAATTTCAGTATATATAAAATTTGGTTCTTTTTCTGTTGATAGTCTATCAGCGAGGACTCTACATATACAAACATTAATAAACTCACAGACAATAAAATAAAAGCAGTCTAAAACTACACACTATAATTTTTCTCTTTAAAAATAAATGCAGGAAGTCATAATGTATAGTTTATAATTATGATATCCAAAGAATTTCGGTTCAGTGAAGCCAAAGGAAATTGCTTACTATAGAACTAAGAATGCGATAAAAAGAAAATTAGGCACTGGCCCTGAAGCTCAAACTCAGAGTAAATCACATATTTTCATCAAGCAGAAAGGGAACCTCATTTTTAAGGGGGGAAAAACTTTCACAATAATGTTAAAACACAAAAGTCCAACTACTAATCAGAAGATACACATTAAAAGTGAACAAAACCAGTTGCAAAACCCCCTAAACATCTTTCCTTAGAGCCCTTATAACGATAAACCTAAAGTAATTGTGGGGATCACTTTCTCATTCTAAACTTGGATCTCTATTTTCTACAAAGAAAATTCACCCCAGTCAGAGATCTGCTTTAATTAATACAGTTGGCATAACACAAAACTTCTTGCAAAGTTTCTTGTCAATATATCCCTGCAAAATGTAAATGAAAATTAACCTTCACAGGGTTATAGTAAAAAAATGCTAAGTGGAGGAAAAAAAAAATCTCCAAGTATAACTATCATTTTCATATCCATATGTGAAAAAATACTTTATCCTCTAACAAAGACCTAATCCATGAAAAGCTTCACTAAACTTTTTCTTGTACTATTCACCTTTATGGAAGTGATTTCTGGAGCCTTAAGGAGCATGAATGCCTTCTCAGATGCTAATCAATGAAAACAGCATGATTTACACAATCTATATTGTTCATCAAATTTAAGCAGTGTTATCACTCCAGAAGATCTTTTGCTGACAGGAGCTTACAGTATGATGGAGATGCTGGAATTCTCTTTACACTGGTTGTACCTGGCATACCATGCTGTGCCTGTATAATGATAAAATGAAATCTTGCAGGACAAGCTCAGGCTATGCATCCCTGATGCTCAAGCTAGTGGACGTGGCTTATCGAAGGTATGTAGAAATAGGTGTTTGCAAAAGTAAAATGGAATTAAAATCGAATTTGACAGTATGAGTTACATCAGAATTATGTTATCCAAGTCCAAGCAAAAAACAATTCAGTCTCTCAGACCTTTACAACTGAATAGTGATTAGAGCTGACTGACTAATTCTTGCCTCTTAGCACTCTGTACCTATAGATAAGGATTACTACAGTACAGTGTATCTAATGACTGACAGAGTTTCCTGATTTGAAAATGTACATTTAAAAAATAGTTAGTGTTTCACTGAGCTCATCCATTTTCCATCTGTACTAGGAAAAAAAATTAAACCCATTCCTGTAGTTTATGCTTTCAGGATAACCTTCTGCAAAGCACAAACCACTGCTTGCCCAAATTGTATGTGTAAAACAGATATACATTCACGGCCTGACTGGCTTACCTGAAGCTAGTGCATCATTCATACTTCAACCTGCCTCTGCCAGCTGACATACTTAGTCCATAAAGCACAAGGAAAACCACACAAACAGAAAAGATATATCTTTGGAAAGTCACATGAGGCCAAAGATCTGATTTTATCCTGTTGCCCCAGAAGACGCAAAATTACTTAGGAAAATAATATTGTTGTGCATACTTGTAAAATGATGTTGAAAGATGCTCTTCATAAGGAAGGTTCACTTGAAAATTACATTATTTAGTACTGACCAGATAAAAAACAACTATTAATGACCTTGCAGTCCTAATCTGAGTGATGAAAAATTTTTCAGCCTACTATAAGAAAGTACTGTATCCATATTTAACTGTTTGGCAGTGTATCTGTTACTCTTTAACCAAATCTAAAGGCTGCCATGAAGGTTGTATGTGCTTTTTTTGGTCATTTCACTCCCCATCAGATCCTTTGTGTTCTCTAGCAATATATTTTTACATTCCATACTTAGTCCAATATTCGGATAAAACAGAAGTTAAGAAGTGAGAAGACTTCAGGTAGAAGAAAGTTCAAAGTGGGAGATAACTTGGAAATGGTTGCACAGGTAGTTACTAAAAAGATAAAATATGTCTTATAATTGTAAGCAATGTGTTCTGAAGAATGGGATAAGGGCTTGTTAAAGACAAAGTGAAATTCTTCTTCTATTCTCATTAATGTTTTCTGAAGAAAGCCAAAGGGAATACTTATGTTTGGAATTTGCACAATAGGAATTGTGCTATCTGCTAGAGCATTCATTCTTATGTGAACTGTTACACAGCTTAAGGAAAGTAAATGAGTAAAGAGTCATCGTGTAGTTTTATGGTGGGAACCGAGTATTATTTTGCTTGACGTACGTAAGCCATTGTTTTCAATCAATTTGTCCATGACTGGTCTCAGTTCTTCATTCCTCAATGGAAGGCATGTAACTTTGCATTTTCTTGGAGAACACACATAGAGAAGGAGTTAAAAATGAATATATATTAAATTGTATTTGGCTCTTCAAGTCTTAACATAGTATTGAAAATGGACTAGTAAAAGGTCAAAGTGTTTCCATAAGTTTTACATAGGTATAAGAGAAAAAAAACAAACAAAGCTCATGGAGGTGGAAGGGGAAGGCGAATAATAACGGTAAGAGTAAGGCATGTGATTTTTATTAAATGATCTAATGGGTTCAGAAGTTCAATAAGAAAAATACAGAAAAAAGGAGAGCAGATACTCAAAATCATCTTTCACATACCACCCATCTCATGTAGTTTTCTTCCATACAGTCATTAAGATCCCACAGTTAGAAAAAGATGCATACTAGAAGCCATTTCAGTGGCTGTTGGATCTGCTGCATTTATCCCTCTATTCATTTCTGTATAAGCTTAGGTAGTGTGTGTACACATACACAAATTACAGGAAATATTTTTCCCATTGTACTAATAATTCCCCATTGATTTTTCAGCAAATACAACAACACAACACATTTTGGAAGAAGCGCATTTAGTTCCATTTGAAAATGAAGCCCTAGCAGTCAAAATAAAATAAAATAAATTTTATAAAGGTTATATCATATTTATGCATTTACTAAATATAAAAGTCAACATATGGTGCAATGTTACCATATGTTTGATTTTGTAAGAGCAGATTTCCAATGTAGTAGTAGAGTTCCCCACAACAACACATCATTAGCTTTGCATTTCCTCTAAAACACTTTTTGAAGAAAAATAGCCAGAAAGTATCCAAGAGACACATGATCTATATGTACATCTACAAGACATAACAAAACATAATATGGACACAATAATCTGTATTTGCACAATGCATATATACTGTGTTTTTATTACTACTGTTCACAATACAGCAGAAGTGAATAAGTATTTTCTGATCTACTAGGTGTGTGAATATGAAAAATATATCAAAAGAAACAAAGTTCTGATATGAAGCAGGAACTATAAAAAGACTCTTTTAGAATACAATCATGAGGAAATAATCTTTTTTCTTGCTGTTCACTGAGAGATTATATAAAAGCCATACTTTTATTTGGTCAGTTTTGGTTTGGACCCTTGCCATAGATTACCTCTAATGCAATTTAGATATTCTACAATAAATGGAACTGCACTTGAAATTTAAGAATAAATTACAAGCTGTCAAACATTTTACAGAAAAATGATGACATATATCAGAATTCTAAATATTTCAGTGGAAGGACTGTTGAGTTACACTACCATACACCTGGTTCTGGTTGCTTTAAAAAGTACCTCAGCTCCTTCTTCCTAAAGAGATAAATATTGCCACTGGACAGCCAGTGAAAAATCTGGAAATTCCATTCTTGGTCCTGTTTTTGATTTCCCAGTGTGGACTTTGGTTAACTATTTCTTTATGCCAATGTCAGCAAAATAATATAAAAATACAACATCAATCCCTATTTTGAGTGCTTTGTGGAATACTTATTTTTCAAAGTCTTTTGAAAGCTTTTTGACCTCTGGTGCCAAGCTGTCAAAAAAAGAAGCCAAATAAGTGCAAAAAATACTCTATTACTCCTTTTCCTTTGGTGTTAGCACTGTCTAAAATGGGTTTATTTATCTATTCTGCTAGCGTTTAGGAACACGTGTAAAGTATTATAGCTGAGTGCATTGAAGCTAAAGTTTGAGGATCCAGGTTGGTTAGTTAAAACTGGAAAAACTCACTTTTAAGTGATAAACAACATTCCTTGAGAGACTGAAACATGTATTAGACGAGACAGAACAGTAAAACTACAACAGACATATAAAGAAAAGAAGTATCACCCACATAAGTAAGTGATTCAAAAGGTGAAACTTGGGCCCTTTCTCATGTGGGTGTCTTCCCTCTACAGTACAGAGTTGGCAAAAAAGAGTGAAGTAGTTCAAGCAAGGACCAATCATGACTGTAGCACAGCCAGAGGCCCTGAAAGTAGCTAACCATTACATACAAAATATTGTGAGCATTTTTGGAAACAGAAAACGAAGACACAGCTCATGTGTGCTCATACAACATTGAGATAGAGACCAGGTTCACTCTGGGTTTGTAAGACTAACATTCTCAAAATTAAACACAGCCAGATAGAATTTAATCTCCAAGAAAAGGAACATTAAGATCAGAACAAAGATTGGAGAGGCTCAACAATGTCAAGGATTGTTTCCTGAACAAAGGAATAATAATGGCTCCTGCAAAGCAGCTGGCATCATGCCCTTTGACAGATGATTCCAAAATGGCCCCTGAAACTTCCTGTTTGTCTTCACTTACCAATAATTTATTGTACAGATCATAGCTAGAAGTGCTCCTTTATGTCTTACATTTGAAGATATAACATCAGATGAAATCGAGGAAAAGTCATCTCCAAACTTTGTCAAGCATAACTTCGTTGGCATGAATGCAGACAAGGCCCTTAGATCTGGATCACCCAATCTACAAAAATATTTTAACCTTTTTTTAGTGAGAAGTGTTTAAATCTGCTGCCAAATGCTACCAGGGTACTCTTAGATCATGAATCTGTTCAATGCTACAGCAGTGTGAAGAAAATATCTCTGCATCTTGTGCATATGCTAAATGATTGGAAAGACTCCCACATTTACTTCTATGGACTTATAAAGTCTTGAATGTTAAAGAGATTACCCAGATTTGCAGGGAAACAAAATTAAACTGAGACTCATGGAGAATGGACTCTATACAAACAATTTGTTCAGATGAAAAGGACAGCATAAGAAACTAAACTAAACTAAACAGTGAGAGCTCATAGTTAAGCAGTGAAGAGCAGGGGAAATAAGTTCACTGGGAAATTATATTAAAAAGGATACAAAAGGGAAATATTTGAGACTAACTCAAAAAAAAAGAAATCAAGATAAATTTACTCTTCCAGTCAGTTGTGTTTATAACATTTATCTTTACATTACAGATTTCAACACTGTCAAATTCAGGCAGGATCATACATTTTACCACCATTCCTGTGAGCCACAGATTTGTACAATTAACTCAGTCAAAATCTTACAGAGATTCTGTTAATCCAGCAACTGGCCATAAATCAAAAAACCCTTAGCTTTTAAGAGTACAGTCCACAAAGAGCTAATACATACAGAGTTTCTAATTTGTATATATATATAGGTAGCTCCTAAAAAAGCTAGTTGTATGCATTTTCTGTTCTCATTCCCATGTCAAATTTACTCAATTTACCAATCAAAACAACATCTCTATGATTTTGAGCCTGTAGGGTTAACAGAGTCAATGAAAAGAAAACTGTCTTTTGTCTTTCTGCATCACTGCTAATGACAATCATTCCATATAATTTTTTTCCAAAGAGAAATAACAATGTTCAAAATAGAATGAAAACTAGAGGGACCAAGAAAGTGTAGAGCTGAAAGTCCATTTCCAAGCTTTCTTATGCATTCAAGAACGAGTAATATTAAATACTGTTGCAGCAATGCAAATAAGACTACAGTGTTCACCTTAACATCACTGCATCTCCTCTTCAACTCCATCTAGAGGTAAAAGGAGTTTTGCTTCCATCCCACCATCTCCTTTTACAATGTACTCAACGTTGGCAACCATGGTAGGCATATGAAGGACTGTTTAGTAGCAGAGACCTTGCTTACTGCCCTAACAGGCCATTCCCCACCTCTGAGACAGACATGGCAGCACAGATTGTCTTTTGCATAACATTCGTTAATAAATTGTATATTTGTAGCATATCCAATTTAATATAATGCTTTAGTAAAAGCATCCATACTAATCAGCTCAGTTACAAAGAACAGAAAAATATTCAAATAATGACTGCTAAAATTAAACACTTAAAAAAAAGCACCATGTTTAAAAACCTAACTTATACGGAGTTATTAAATAAATAAATTATTGATCCAGACATTAGTTTTAATTGAAGAATGTCCACAGCAATCATTTATTCATCAGTTTACTCATGTCATATACTGCATAAAGCCACAGTAGCTTCCTTTAGTAATAATCACTTTAAAGTGTTCAAGGAGTCTCTGGATTTCTGTCACTCACCTCTTCAGTTAGAAAATCTACTGACTTGACTACTTGATTGAAGTAAGGTATCCGTAAGGCACCTAAACTCACTGTATTTTGTTTTCCCTAGTCTCAGGAATGTCCACACTAGCTCTTGGGAATTTTCATGACTATATTAAATTATTCCAACCATTGAGGCTAACATAAGATTCATGAAGTGTTGGCAGTATAAAATATGACAGGCGAGTTCCCAGAACCTGCATAAAATATGAGAGGCAAGCTCCCAGAACCTGTACAGACTTGTCTGGGTTAGCATCACAGACACATTCAGGTTGGAAGGGACCTCAGCACGGGTTGTAGGGTAAACACCACCCATATGAAGTTGCTCAGAACTTTGATCAGCTCAGTATTGAAAACGTACAGAGATTGATATTCCACAGTATCTCCAGCTAACTGGTTGCATGAGCTTAATTATCTCCACAGAGAACTTTCTCTTCTCTCTATCCAGTAGGAACATCCCATGTTTAAACTTACAAACAATCTGTTAACCCATTGTGCATCTCACTAAGAACACAGCTCTGTCTTCTATGGCTCTGTCTTCTCAGAAACATCCTTGTGGATTCCAAGGGGCTGATGTTAGGTACTCCAAAGCCACCTCTTATTTAGGCTGAACAAATCTGGGTCCCTAGATGTCTCCTTTACAACTTTTGTGAACTTTCCCTGAAATTGTTTCAGTCTACAAACTTTCTATACTGATGAGCCCAAACCTGGGAAAGTTATTAAATTATTCTGTGCTCCTATGAATGTGAAGAAAAATGGAGTAACAACCTCCTTTGATCTACTGGCAACAGGCTTGATAGAGACCAGTAACCCCTTAGCCTCTCCCACTGCCAGGGCTCATTGTTGGCTCATGTTCAGCCCACTGTCCATCGAGATCCACAGATCATTTTCTGCAGTGTCCCAGTCAATCAGACCCTGGCCAGTGAGTCCCCAGCCTGTACAAACGCAGAGGTTGGTTCAGTCCAGGTGCAAGACTTTGCATTTTGCTTTTTTTGAATTCCTGAGGTTCTTGTTGGATGATTCTTCCAACCTGTGTAGGTGCCTCCAAGTGGTGACACTGCCCCCAAGCGTATCAACTCACCTTTCCAATTTTGTGTCATCTCCCTACTTGACAAGAAGGTATTCTATCAACTCCTCCAGCTATTTAATAGAGATGCTAGGCAGGCTAAGTTCCAGGAAAGACCCTTGAGGAAGTCTGTGTTAACTCAAGGTAGTATATGAACCATTAACTGCTACATGTGGAGTCTGATAAGTCAGTCAGTTTCTCACACATCTAGCAGTCTGCCCATCTAACCTGTATTGTATCAACTTGGGTACAAGGATGCTGTGGGAGACAACATCAAAGACTTCAGTAAAGCAAGATCAAAGATCCACTGCAGTCCTCTCATCCACAGATTCAGTGACTTCATTACAGATGGCAAAGAGATCGTCAGGCATGATGAGCCTTTAGGAGACCCATGCCGCTATTCCTAGACACCTTATTCTCTTTCATGTGTGCAGTAACAGCTTCTGAGAGGACACACTTCATGATTCTCTTAGGAACCAAATCATCTTTCATCAGTCTCTAGTCCCTTGAGTGATTTTTATCTTTTTTGAAGATGGGTGCAACTTTGCCTGTCTGCAGTCATTGAGAATCTCTCCCAATCTCCACAGTCATTCAACAACAAAGGAGAATGGTCTCACAAAAGTAACAGCCAGCTCTCTGTGTCCTGGATGCTCCCTATCCAATCCTATGGACTTGAATGGTGAAAATTTTTCAAGAGATCCCTGACTTGATCCTCTTTTACTGCTGGTAAATCCTCTCTTCCCTGAATCCTGTCTCTAGGCTGAAAGGCCCAGGAGATTTTGTCAGTTGAGACTGAAGTAAACATTGCATTGATCAGGCTTATCTGCATCCACTTTCACTAAATCAGGATTCAGCAGCAACTTCACATACACCTTGTTTATTTTTTTCATTGCTCTTACAATGACAGTTCTCCTTGCTGTCACTCCTTGCCACTTAAAACTCTAGGTGTGCTTAAGTTTTCTCAACACCTCACACTTAACATTTCTCTTGCAATTTGCAGCATAAGTGTTATGGGTTCACCTAGGTGGGCCTAGATTTGGGCTCTGAAGTGTGGACTAGGCCGAAGCTGTCAGCTGACTTGAGCTGGGCTGAGCTAACAGCTGACCTCTTCTAGCCAGTAATTTTGTATTCCATACCACATTATGACATCATCTCCAGGGAAGTAGGAACCAGTGTGGGAGTGGTTAGGCAGTCACTTCTCAGCCCTCCTCTTGGGAGGACGCACGATACTGTCCCAGGGGGGATGGAGAGGACCAGGCCCACCACTGGCTCACAGGGTACCTCAGGAAAGTAAAATGTGTTGTTCTGGGTCTCTCCTTTCTGCTTGGGTTTGTCTCCCTGGGGAATAAGCTTCTTCTTAAGTAATGTGTAGTTAGGACAGTAGAATTTGTGTGTTCATTAAGAAGTTGAGGTGGGGAACTTGTTGTTGCAGACTTGTGTGAGTGTATATTTGTACTCTCTTCTAATTGTCTCTTTCTTTCTGTGAAAAATATATGTAGATTTAGTATAAATGCAGTTTGAAGTGTTTTTTTTCTTTCCCCTCTCTTTTCCTCCCTTTCCCTGGTGTTAGGAGGGAGGCTTTTCTCTCTGTGCTTGGGGGGGTTGGCAGTTGCTTATCTCAAACCAAGACAATAAGCTATTAAAAGTATCCACCAAATGCTAGAGATATTCTCAGAAGCATTAAGAATCAATAAAATATTTATTTGTATAGTCAGTGACTAGAGCTTAGATAGTTCCAAAAGGCTTATCATAAAACTGCTGAATCAAGATTTGTATTACTGTTTTTCTCTTAAAAAACTCAAATCCTTAAACAAAAACAAACTGCAACTATTCAAATAAATGACAGGCTGGAAGAATTATTCTTCAACAGGAGCACATGTTCCCCAACAAATCTCTCTTGCCACTGCAACACTGCAAGTTCCACAGTCGATTAGTACATCCTCCATGCAATGGTTTACATGAGAGCATAGAGCCAACACTTGGTGTTAAAACATGGGTTACAAAGCAAGGCAGTCTGCAGCAATTCCAGCAAAAGCATCAGGAATTCCTCCCAAACCTTTTCAGTGCAAAGAAAGAAGCTGTACATTAATTATGCCATTTCTCTTAGCTCCTACTTCATCTTCATTGCCCTTTCCACAGGCTGGCATTGGGTTTGTTTACTTTGGTGTTTAACTGATGGGAAGTGTATTTTCATAGCAATTTCTCAGCATAAAGGTATTGTGAAGTACACAAACACATTACTTTTGGATGAAACAAAACTGCCAGATGTACTGCAACTGTTAATGACTGTTAGGTTCTTGGGAACAGCCAAATTTGAGCTGATTCAAGATCACACACCTCCAAATAACAAACACAACAACAAAATGCAGCAATTCCACGCCTGGTCCTGAGCACCATCTGCTTCATTCCACAGACCTGTTAACCTGATGTTGCAGGGTTTTTTCAGCTCTAGTAGCTTAGTCTACTGCTCTAGACCAAGAGCAGTAAAATTAAGGCACTCTCTTGCCACTCATTCCTGATGGCTCTACAGAAATATGTATTCTTCTGTTATACCATCTAAGTGTTCAAGATTATGCCCAGGAAATATGCATCCTGGTGCAATTATACACATTTTAAGATGAAGTTTTTGAAGAATGTCTTCTGATGTCAAAAAGCATAAACCTTTGCACTTAATATGATTTGCTACATTGCATTCTGGGCAATGAAAATGGACAGTTGCATTGTTCTGAAACACAGTACTGCTAGGGATGAAAATATTCAATTATTTAAAAATATTAAGATTTTTTCTTTTTTATGAATCATGAAAATACAGGCTTTCATGTTAAGTTTCAGAAATAGCAATATGACAACAGGTCACTCTATAAATAAAACATGCTGAAAACCTGAATAGCATGCATAAATTTAATAAAAGACAGAACTCTGTAAATCAGCTCATTTCACATCCTAAAGATTTCATGAATTTGATATCTTGAGACTCAGTAATGTAAAATACCTTCTGGATTTGACGCTACACATTCAATCCTGAATAACGAAGTTTTAAACTTTTCACATAATTATGCCAATGATAATACAGGAAGCATTTGCCTCCATAACAATTTCTTATGGAAACACTCTTGACAAATTTTATGGATTTCTAAATTTGCATTATCCATTATAACATTTTGAAGAGAAAAAAATCTATTTATTCAGTTTGAAAAGTATGCAATTACCTTCTTCATCACTTTTAATACATTTTTAATTTAAGTCAAAATTAACAGATTATGTACTATAAAATACATAGGTTTCCATTTTTCAGCTCTTTTTTTTCTGAAAAAGTGCCAAATATTTGTATTTTTAATAATTACTGTGTGGAATGACAAGAATATACAAGTACAGTGTTGAAAGCTAGTATTTTCTTTCCATGAAAAAGCTTTTTACTGCAAGTGGAAACTGGACCCTAAACAAAATGGGCTGTCAGGACTAAATTGCAGTTGAGCTAAATTCAATATGCTCATTCTATCATCAACTCATATACAGCAATATCTGTTTACTTTTGGTAGTGCCACACATTTGCACCCTAGCTGGAATTAGGTAGAAAGACCTATGTGCTTCCCCAGTTTAACACACAAGCTTGCTGCTACAGGTGTTCCAAATGAGACACATGTGAAGGTTTCATCCTTATTTCTAAACAGCCTTTGCTACTGCTAGGAATTCATTTAGTGGTTTAGTACCACCACAAAGAAAACCATCCAAGGTGAAAAATCCCATTTTTGTTGGCGATGCTATTCAGCATACTACAGCTGGTTTAAAAGTTGGGATCACAATAATCATTTAAACTATATGAGAATAATGCCATTGATGAGCCCTGAGATGTAAATAAATGGTGTTGGAAAAGGGAGCCATGATGATCGTCCTTCTGTAGTCTATAGTCTTGTTAGGATACATGGGGGGCCTATTCTGGCAGATCCCAAGACAAGATTCAGAACTACTATCATTTCATGAAGTACCATCCTTCAACACTTTTGTTGTGGTCATTTCATCACTGCGTAAGGCAGAAAAATAGTACTCAGTTATTTAGTTATGATAACTTAATGAATAAAATCAGGACAAAACCACCTTTAAGCCCTAAAGGTAAAAAAGCTTTGTCTGAATCTAGAACCACCATTTCCCTTACCATAATAGCAACTTGAAAAACATTGTAAAACAAGTGAACTTTTAACTTGCAAAAACATAATAGTTCTTATTTTGTGTACGGATCAACCCATCGAGAGAGATGAAATATACATTTTATTACTTTATATAACTACCTGCCGAATGATGAAGACAAGCATTTGTGGGAAGTGGTAAGCCTGAACCAAATTTAGTTTGATCACAGTAATGAAAGCTTTGCAAGCATTCTGTGCATAAGTGGCTGCTAAAAATCAGATTGCACAAATACTGAGATATGGCATACATCTGTGGAGATTACACTTTTTGTAATACACTTTGGGGAGAGGCTGAGGGAGCTGGGGTTGTTTAGCCTGGAGAAGAGGAGGCTCAGAGGTGACCTCATCACTGTCTATAACTACCTGAAAGGAAGTTCTAGCCAGGTGGGGGCTGGTCTCTTCTCCCAGGCACTCAGCAATAGGACAAGGGGGCACGGGCCTAAGCTCTGCCAGGGGAAATTTAAGTTGGATATCAGAAAAAAATTCTTTACAGAGAGAGTAATCAGGCATTGGAATGGGCTGCCCAGAAAGGTGGTGGATTCAACATCCCTAGAGATTTTTAAACGCAGATTGGACGTGGCGCTGAGTGCCATGATCTAGTAAATGGACTAGAGTTAGACCAAGGGTTGGTCTCGATGATCTTGGAGGTCTTTTCCAACCCAATCGATTCTATGATTCTATGATTCTTTGAATAAACATCATTAAATGATCAGCTTTATTAGCAGGAGTCACTGGAAGGTCTTTTCTCTCCTTGGAAAAGAAGAGAGCATGCCAACTTTGAATGTGAACCTGTAGCTCTGGCATAGTTTCATATGTGACTGAATGATACCCTTTTAATTTAATTGGCACGTGAAACAGCTTCCTGAGGACGGAGCCTGACCAGTGAAAAAGGAATATTCAGGATCAGAGTAAATGGTGTCTCCCCTCAGTCTTAAAACACTCCCTATTGAACTTCACTAAACAATTATTTTCAAATATTTTAATGATATTTTAATCTGAATGATTTTGCTGGGGATTGTGTGAAACTATAGGAGACTTTTTAATAGAAATACTTAAGGAAAAAGAAATCATTGTCCAAACCGTCTGTTTGACTTATTTATGTTAGAAAAGATCTTCAAGGTCATTAAGTCCAACCCTTAACTGAACACTACAAAGTCCACCACTTAACCATGTCCCCAAGTGCTCCATCTACACATCCTTTAAGTACCTCCAGGGATAGTGAATCCACTACTTTTCTGTTTCCATGCTTGACCACCTTTTCAGTGATGAAATTTATCGTAATATGCAATCTAAACCTCCCCTGGTGCCACTTGAGGCCATTTACTCTTGTCCTGTTGCTTGTCACTTGGGAGAAGAGCCCAACACTCATGTTGCTACAACTTCCTTTGAGGTAGGTTTCAGAGAGCAATAAGGTCTACCCTGAGTTTCCCTTTCTAAAAAAAACACCCAGCTTCTTCAGCCACTCCTCATAAGACTTGTGCTTCAGACCCTTACTCAGTTTTGCTGCCTCCAACCACTACATCACTCACCAGTCCAACAGGAAGGGTATGATGAGAACTTTGGAGGACAGAGTTCTAAGAATAATGCACAAATGAAAATATTGAATGAAAGTACATTAATTTTAACTTCTGAATACTCTTGGAGTGCCATGTTAGGGTTTCTAGGCATTGCATTCTTTTGAAGATTTTTTTAATGAAAATGACAAGCTTTAGCTGAAGAAAATTATGTGAATGCACAGTTATGTTTATAAAGGTTAATATAAAAATCAGGAAAGAGCATCTGTGTTATGGCACTGTCACAGTTTAACCCCAGCTAGCAAGAAGTACCACACAGCTGCTCACTCCTCCCCATTCTCCCAGATGGGGAGAAGAACTGGGAAAAAAAAAAAAAGTAAAGTTTCTGGGTTGAAATAGAACACTTTAATAAATTGAAACAAAATATAATGATAATAATGATAATATGATGATGGTGATGATAATAATAATAGAAAAAATAAATAAAACCCAAGGCAGAGAAGTGGTGATCAACACAATTGCTTACCACCCACTGACTGATGCCCAACCTGATGTAGGGATCGATCAATCCAAACCAGACAATTCCTCCCAGTTTATATACTGATGGTATGGAGCATGCTTTTGGCTAGTTCAGGTCACCTGTCCTGTCTAAATTATGTCCCCAGCTTCCTGTGCACCTGCTCACTGGCAGTGCATGAGAAACAAAAAAAAAATCCTTGATTTAGTGTAAGCACTACTGAGCAACAACTAAAACATCAGTGTGTTACCAACGTTATTCTCATACTAAATCCAAACACAGTGCTGTACCAGCTGTTTGGAAGAAAACTCACTTTATCCCAGCCTGAACCCAGGCAATGAAGTTGGGAAACATGGGACTAGAAGCAGAATAATTTTTCAGCTAAGTCTTATTTCCGGGCTGACACTGTGTAAACTCAGTTTGGCCAGGATCAAGCCCCAGCTAATGACAGACACCTTAGGCAAACTGGGAAATGCCTAGCAAAGAGAAGGAAACAATTTTTATGTTCTGCTTGTAGGGGTTTGACACTCTGCGTAAAGCTGCATCACGTTTTTGCCTGTCTGTCATGAGCACCATGATGGCTGGAAGTTCCTCAGGGCAGGAACCTGTTAAACACTTAGCACAACACAGGAGCTCCATGCTAATAATTACCACTGCTATTAAATGCACTGTGGCATAGCTGTTTCAGTATCCTTACTGTAACTAGAATTTCTGTAAGGCTGCCAGTATAATAATGTTGCACTGAATTGCAATAGAGAGGTTTGGGGAATGTGAGGAAATGCTCTATCAGTTTTCCTGATCTTCTGCAGTGCTGTCACACTTTTGACACAGAGATCTATGGCCACACTGGTTTCAGGAACAAAAGAAGGGGTTCATACAACTAACATGTGACATCATATGGCAATTACTCATAGGAAAACTCTTAGCTTACATGCATATTATGACAATAACTGAAAAGCAAACACATATGCTCCAAAAATTAAAAGCACCATATCTTTCCTTGTGCAATTTAACCAGCTTCATCTCAAACTGAAATCACAATTCCATGCTCCATTTCCCCCTTGTGGAAGACAGCTCTTTGATGGACTAATACAGGTAGGAGCCACCAGCTGAGATCTAGACATGAAATAACTCATTTATACTTAGACTTTCACTCTGTGTATACAAGAGGAGCATACTGCCTTTCCAGAAGCATCTCCTAGTCCTCTCTGCAGCCTGCAAACCCCTATGTGGTGGTGGAGCAGACTGGCTGAGCAAATGGAGTCAAACTCGAAGGTCAAGGCCCATAAATAGCCCTTCTCAAATGTATAAAGTAAGAAACTTAGACTCACTGTGAAGACATTGCTCTGATGGAAGTACTTTATGAGCAAAATGAGGAAAAGGAATCCTGCTACAAAACTCGAGGAACTTTTAAAACCTCAGGCACTGTTATCCTCCAACTTAGGTTTTTCTATGTTGAATATATGGAATTAAGAACATGTAAAAAAAACTAATTTTCTTAAAGGATACTTTCCAATCCAAACTTTGATTGGACAACATGCACATATCAAATCTGTGTCAATGTTTTTAATACAAAAGTATTAATAAAATTGTAAAAAACAATTTTATGACCTTGGTTTATACACAAATTCCTATATAAACTGATAGACTTTCCACATATAGAATCAAGAAATGTTAAACAGCTAGTACTTTTTTAATATGCTTTTGTGACTGCATGACTACATAAAGAAACTCCACAAACACAAAATATTGCACATATGCAAACTAAAGTCTTATGTGGATTTTTTTAAAGAATGAAATAAAATTTACAGGCTTACAGATCCTAAATTACTGATAAATTTTCCATTTAAATGCAAATTCAACTTTTGTTTTAATGGTATAAATACTTTTTCCAAAATTTTTCAGAGTAACATTCTGAAATATGGGAGAAGGCTGGGAGTATGCCATCTGTCTAGATTTGCTCAGTGTAACTCTTAGTAAGATAATATTGATGCATTTTGTTTTATCAATTCAAACAATTCGTTTATAATTAATTTTTGAAAAGAAAATGTGTTGCACACCTTCCAAATTAAATAGGTGAAGTAAAAGAGGAGACAGTTTACCCATAGATATTTGCACTTACAGGGTGAGAATGAAAGTGAATTTTGCAAAATAATGATCTCCTGGTAGTGTAAAATACAGGGAAAAATAATGAGAGTTCAAGAGAAGCATTATAATGACCAAAATTCACTATGTGTTTTTTATTGCGTTGGAAAAAACTCTTTTAAGAAATGGAAATCACTACATTCTATTGATTCATGCACAGAATCTTCAGACATAAGTCATCAGTGTTGACACTTGCGAATACATAAAACGTGACATCTGCTCCTACAAACTCACTATACAGGCTGTAAATCATCAAAGAGAAAAACAGTTCAATGTCATTTCAGCCACTATAAGCTATGGCTTACAACTGAGAGATAAAAATAGTCATACTGTCTCTATGACATCTAAACCACTCTTCTATTACAGTATTCTATGTTCTGATTTATCTTTGTGGCTGAACAACACACAATCAATTGTAAGCAACTAGTGCAGTTTGATTCCAGTCAGCAGCAATTTTCTCCAGCTTTATCTTTTTTACCCCTCAATGCACTGACTTTAAGTGCTCTCCCAAACCACCTTTTTCCAAGCAGTATTTTGTGGAGACTCTGAGGACTCAGATTTGTCATTTTAATACAAGAAAAATACATTACTTATACACTTATGGCTTCCAAGCGCTTGGAAAACCCTTTTTGCATATCACCATATCTGCACTCACACTAATGAAGAATGTGCATATGCATTTCTCAACACTGATATCAGGGATCACTGTATTAGGTATTTTTAACACGCACCAATTCCTCACCAAAGAAAACAGTATCAAGTATCTTTATCCTTCCTTGAAAGAAATGCAAAATTGCTTGCTATAGCTACTTTGTCAACCTAATTATTATTCTAACCAATATTCAATTTGCATAAAGTACTAAAACAGTTTTTCAAATCTTCAGTGATTTACTTCATTTAATTATTAACTGAGAACATGACTATTGCAAGTGGCATATTTTGTTATTATTGGCACCTAAGAGATCACAACATGCATTAGGATTTAAACATTTTTGAA
Organism: Pithys albifrons albifrons; assembly: GCF_047495875.1. Classification (NCBI taxonomy): domain Eukaryota; kingdom Metazoa; phylum Chordata; class Aves; order Passeriformes; family Thamnophilidae; genus Pithys; species Pithys albifrons. The sequence continues at coordinate 67,048,328 of NC_092461.1, read as the reverse complement.
CATGAAAAAGCCCAAGGAGGTGAATTATCTTAACCACTAGTATTTAGTGTTAGTTTTTGCAGTAGAAATAAAGCACTTATATGGCTAATGAAAATGTAAGGAATAGACACATCACCATGGCAAGTGACAATGGTCTTGCGATATACCACACATGAATAACTGCTAGCAAGCAGAAAGCAAGAGCCAAAGATGAGGCTCAGCCAAAAGCAGATTTTCCCATCTCTAGGTCGTATAATCTTCCTAACGTACATGAAGACAAAACCATATTTTTATTTTACTGAGAGACTTTTATGAAGTTCTCTGAGCATACCTCCTTTGTTGAGAAGGTCATGAACCTCACACCAGTGTCCAGAATCTCATTGTTAGACTATTAGACAGACATCCTGCTATTGATTTCACAAGCATGCACTCACTGAAAGTATCAAAGAAGCCCTCTCACACAGAATTTCACCCAAAAAACAATAATAATGAAAAAAAAGTTTTACTAGTGAATTAATTAACAGTTTTCAATTTACAGCTAGTACAACCAGTTCTTAATAGAGTCTAAATGCACTGTGATTGTAAATATGAATATTGTGAGAAGTTTTATCCTTTTGCCTTTCCATGCAATTCCCTGTTTCTTGAATTTTAATTCCTTAAGCCGTTTTCTAAATGTTAGCATCACTTTTCACTTATTCATCACAGATGTGTGCAGACCTTCTAACCAAGTGGGGAGGCCATCCCCAAGCTTCAAATGTGACAATTACATGTCAGATACATACACCTGGGAACTTGCAGAACTACAGCCCTCAACAGTTCACTTCAGGAGTGCTCCTGCAAATACACTCAAAAGCCAGTACAGTGTGAGCAGCACTCCCTACCTCAATCTGCTATTAGGGACACTCCATTTTGTCAACTCAACCTGTAACTGACCCCAGGGACAGTCACTGTGGTTTGCAGCCAAATGCATGATCTATCCTTCAAACCATATACTGGTGGCCATAAGGCATATTCTGTTGCATTAGTGATCAATACCTGACAGCAAACTCTTCTGCACTAAAGCACAGTATCACCTGCATATGCTGTCATGTCAAAGTCTGATGACCTGTCTGTAAATTCTACAGACATTGCACTTTGGTTTTATAAATCCCAGATCTCAAGAATGTATTTCAGAGATTTGACTGCACTATTGCTCAGAACTTATCCCTTTTAGCATGTCTTACTAAATACTTTCTTGTATATTCGCAAAATACAGTCTGCTGTCAGCCAAGAAGCCTAGAAAGCTAAATCAGATTTCAGGCACTTGCACCAGAGGTTCTTTCCAACTCTAACACAGTCATATGGTCTAGCTCATAGCAAGATTAGAAAGGCAACACTTTTTCACACATTTCCACGTAAAATCTTGATTCGTCATGTGCATGCGCACATACACGTACATAACCATAAAGGAAATGAGGGCGCATGTGTGTGCACACGCACGCACATAAGAGCAGATAAGCAGATCTTATCTCTCTCCACCAAAGTGTCTCTTTTCTTTCCAACTGTTCCTCTGCTGAATGCTTCTTGAAGACATGCAAAGTGTTCTCACTGAAACTCAGTAAAAATGAGGGGACAGTCAACCGTTTTGAAATATCTGATGCACAGACACACATATAACTCCATGGAAAAGAAAGCACCATATAATTTATGATTATAGACTAGGACAGGTCTGTACCTGAAAACATTTATTAACCTTATGAATAGTCTGCTTTTTTGAAAGCTAATCTAATTATATCATTCCTTCCAATAACATAAATTATCCCTCCACAGACATCTTGCCTCTATGCTGATAATAAAGATATGTCTTATAGATTGTAATTGTATATTTAAAAGCATTAAAATACCAACTTTAGCATTACCAGAACTAGTAGGAGTATTGTAAAATGTCTCTTACTTTCATTGGAAAAAATTACCATATGTCTGGACATTTGTTTCTATGTTTGACTGGATGGCACCAATGCATATTAAACACCCTCTTTTATGAGGGAGAGTCCCAATGGCATTTCAAAGTAAAATACCTATGTTTTTTCAGTGTTCTAGTTCTAGAAAGTTTTCCTAGATTGACAAGTTTCAAACGAGTTTATAGGTCTGCTGCAACAATTTCCACAAATATCCAGGAGTTCCCAAAATTTTTATGATTCAAGATGTAACAGGCTGCTAAATATCTTTGATGAGCACTAAATAAATTTGGAAACAGCAATCTTTGAGATGCCCCAGTGATTCTGGAAACCTTAATCTAACACTGGATCTGTGTAAATGAAAAAGCATCACAGAATTCACCTACTTACGCTACAAAAATAAATCCTGTAATTTCACCAGATTTCATAGTTCCTCCCTAATGAGCAACACTAAAAATTACTGCTGAATTCATAGAGTAAGGCAAAGGTACTCTGCAGTATCAAGTCCCTCACTGCATGCAAATCAGTTCCATGGCAAATACTCCTGCCCATAAAGTGGAAAAGAAATTCTTCCATATGTCCCAATTGCAGCTAATTTTCAACAAAAAATTAATTGAAGGAGGGGGCACAGCTGTATTTTGGAGAAACACTGAAGCAACAGACTCACTATTTCTTTTCCTGCATGAACTCTGGAGCACAATTATTGAGGAAAATCTCTCCACCACCTTCATTAGGAGAACTTGGCACCTTGTGACAAAAGGCCAGTGGAGCAGCCCACTCCTAGCTGTGAAAACCAACTGATGCAAGCAATCTCATTGTGGCCAATGCACTTACTTGAAAAAGTAATTTGTTCAATGACAAAATAAAGGCTGAACAGTGAGCCAGCACATACAGGTGATGGGAAATTGAGGATAAAAAGGAAAAGGTGTATGAAATGTAATTTATCTAACATTACAGGTTATCTTTATTATTTTCATTTTGTTGCTACATTGGTAGAACTAGTATATAACTCGGACAAAAATTACTATGTGACAAACCTATTAGTATATAAAAGGAGATATTTCTTACAAGTGCACAGAGAATGATACAGTCCTCATGCTCTAGACTGAGCTCCCACTGACATAAATGAAAGCTTTACGCAAAGAGTAAATACAGAATATGTTCCCCAGTTTGCATGCAAAAAGCTGCAGCTGAGGAAATAGTTTACCTAACATAGGAAAAGCTAGCTGACTGGGAGCACCTGGGGAACAGAACAACTCCCATATAAATTACAAGAGCTGGTATGCAACATAATGCCTATTCTTTCTTTGTCCACAATATAAGCATTAACATAGGCACTATTTACACAAAAAAACCATTATTGATAAAGTATTTGTAATTTAAAAATTACTTTCAGGGACTTCTTTCTTCCTCATTTTTTTTTCACTCCTTTATTTGGATGATACAGAATACTGTGGGTACTAATTGTTTTTTCAGAATAAAAATCCTTGGCAGGATGACTTAGAATTTGGGGGTTTGACTGAAAGAGATAAACTGAAGGAGGTTTGGATATTATGTTTATGTGGCGGTAGTTGTAGACCTTCCAGAAAACAACTTCCTTCAGAACTGAGATACCTTAAATAATATTTTAAACAAAGAAAAAAGAAAACCTTACATCCTATATCTAACAAGTGTATGCACTGAACACTTACTTAATTTTTCATCTGTCAAAACCATGTGAAAAAACGAAGGAAGTAAAAAGTTATATTGTTAGACACTAAGAACAACAGTAAGAAAACTGATGGTTTGTTCTTTACAATGCTGCAAAAGGCTAAAAAAATCTACATTTACAGGCAGCGATAAGAGAGGATGGTTTCCAGTGAAAGACTCCTGAGAACCTCAGCTATTTGTCTTTAGCAACTTCTAGCCCATTTTACTCCAAAAGCCTTGGAATCATCTCCCCACATTTCCTCCTGAAATCCCATATGGCACTGCAGACAGAATATTTCTCTCCTTGAAATCTGCAAATTGCTGTGACTGTGTGTGCAGAGACATAGGCTTTTCTCCATTCAGCCCAGTTAATCCCACGCCTCAGTTTCCCTGTAGCTGAGTGATTTGCCAATGCACTGCCATGCCCTTAGTTAGGCCAGGTTGCAATGCCCCAAACTGGACACTTTTTCCAGGCTTCTCAGTGTCTGCAGGCAATGCGCTGCTCAATGGCAGAAGTCTTTAACACATTCCAAGCCTTCTGTTCTTCACTAAGTCTGCACTTGAACCTGTCTGTAAACTACAGAACGTAGATATTTTTGTATTTCCTCACTGCTGTTGGTTGACCTTAAGTATTTCATGGCAAAATTTATACGCACACTGTTGGCTTCTTCAGTAGCTGCTTTCTTTTCCTTTCTCTACTGGAGTCGTCCTGCTGGCATCAATGAGATTCATGTAGTTCAATAAAAGCGTGGTGATCACATATATCTGCTTTCACTTGCATTAACAGCTCTGCCTATCAAGACATCAAAAACCTGCTATTCCTAATTCATTATCTAAAAATTATATAAGAAACGAACTTTAGTTTAATATGTATAGTGCTGTCAGTGATTAAGCTTGTACTTGATTCTGAGGGAAAATCTAAGGTCACTTCCTAGGAGCTCTCAATGGCACACCCAGTCTTATAAAAGGACCATGGTCAACATATTCTCATCCATGCATGGAAGTTCAGATTCCATGTAATAAGGCTTGTCAAATTTAGGATTACGTTTATGACCTTGGAGGAGATTACAGATAATTTTTAAGACTTTGGGGTATATTTTCAGGGTAATGTGATTTGGCCACTGCAAAAGTTTAGTTTAATTCAGTTTGAGACTGCATTCTCATTGGGGGTTTAATCACCTATTGATTTCAGTAGAACTGCTGCCCATCACCATAGTGGACACCTTTTGTGTAAAATTGATAGCAATATTAGGTCTTTTTCAGTGTAAAGACTGGATTGTGGGCTAAAGAAGTTTGTTTGCCATTTTACTGTTCTCACTCAGATTTTTTCAGATGTTTCTTTGAGAACTGTACTTGAATCCAGAAGCTGTTATCCATACAAATTGTTCCTATTAAAGGGACATTTAGATCAACAACACTTTTAAAAGAGTTAAAATTTCCAGTTCTAGACCTGGCAGTTTCAGCCACTTCTGGTTTGATCTGCCTTATGCTTTCCACACAACGAACCTGCAGGAGAGAGGAATTTACTACCCATGCACCACTGCAGAGAAGTGCTCCATGGATTTTTAGTGGTTTTGTACCATCTGAAGCCAATTCTGAGTGAGAAGTATTCTTTAGCTAATCCAATTTATTTAGTCAGACTAAGCAAAAAAAAAATGAAGTCATCTAGATTTTTTAGTTTGTTTGTTTGGCTTACATGATTAAGGAGAAAGGAATAGAAATGATATTTCTTTTGAGAGTAAATTCAATTCAATAGTATTGAACAACTACTTTGAATTTCAAGATATCTTTCAGGAAAACATTCCTTATACATTTTCATTTATCATTTTGTGTTTCACTAAACCTTCTATTTTTGAGTTACTGTGGTGCAAAAATTGATTTAAACCAAACCCATAAGTTTGGTTTACTTTCATGAGGCTCATTAAATGGCAAAATATGTTCTTCCTTTTTGTTTGTGAAACTGATATTAAATTTTGAATATACTGGTACTAAATTGTTCTCAGTGCCAACTAATATTTTATTGGATTTCCTCTATCTATGAGCTATGGAAAAACACAAGTGAGGTCAGCTATGAGATCTTCGTTAAAAAAACTTTACTCTCACAAAGCAATTTTGAAAAAAAATTTATATTCTCTAAAGTTTAATGTTCAAGTATCTCCCTATAACACTTCTAACTTTACTTTGTCTCACATCACTAGTACTCTTGAGATTTCCTGGCATGCTTCATAATTTTCATACTCAACTTCTTAATCTTTGAGCAGGACAAGAAAGCAAGAACACAGATTAATTTCAAGCAGGCAAAGATCTCAATCCAACTGATGGTACTTGAAAAAGCAATGAGAAAATACAAATATCTATATTTCATCAAAAAAATAATCATATTTAAACAAAAAGCTTGGGAAGGATCAGCAAAAAATAATGGTAAATAAGAAAGTAAATGACCTGTGGCAGTTTGAACATCTGTATGATGATGAGAAATAGACACCAGTTAGTCTAGGTTGTATTCCTAAAACTCATTTCAGACTACTTTTAGTTTTACGGATTACTATTCACTGAATGTGCCCCGAAAAAAAAAAAAAGTAGCTTGTTATTACACGTAACAGTTGCATGATATGGATGAATGGTGCTATAGCACTTATAATTATACATGCACAAACATGATGGAAATTAGTATTACTGCAGATATCAAAAGCAAACAGACCTAATTAAAGAAATAACTGCAACAAACCCAGATGCAACCCAAAACAAAAAAGGACAACTCCAAATCTAATGAATCTTTTGAATATTAATTACAGAATTCCTAACAATACACTGGGAAAGCTCTCTTGGAGAATTCAGTTTACTGTTTAACAGTTTCTGACTAATTTTATTAACCTGTACATCTGAGAGGATCAACCCCCTCTGGGTTTAATTAGAAGAAAATTCAATTTAAATCTAAATGTCAACAGTGGTTACTAATTATGGCAGGGCCCTGGACGAGACATCCAGTCTGTAATCAGGCAGTTCTCTGCTAACAATTAACAGTTTCTTTCTGAGTTATGAGTGCATTAGGATTTTCCTTTTTCTAAATAAATATGATTCAGCACGGGACACGACTAATATTAAGAGCACCTACTGCTACGTGCAGACATGCAGAAGAGGTTGCCAAATTAAATTACAGAGATTTCTCAAACATATAGCTGAATAATAAGCAGCTACAAAAGTAGGTCAGGGTCGCAAGCAGTCAACCACAGCCCCTCCCCCCAACATGTAAAATAAATATACCCACTATCTCTGAATAGAAATCAGTCTTTTGTTATGCCCTTTGTCAGGAATATGTTACTGCAAAATGATATTTATTTCTACAGTCTTCACAGCTGTGAGCAGGACTGAATTAATCTTTTGAGAACTGATTTCATCTTCAATTTCATGTTTATGATTATGAAATGTAAATGTATTACTCTAAAGAAAAAATTGTAGCAAAAGGCATAGACATTAAAAAGCAGCTTTATACCTACAGCTTTCACTTGCCCTGTGCTAATGAAGCAAATATTCAACTAACTCTTAAGTAAAAACAGATATTATAAAAAAGGCATTGTAGAAAATTTGTAGAAATATAAAAACTGGAGAGATGCCTAAAATGAAATCATCTGAAAATTTAACCTGAGCATCCAATACATTACTTTAGACATGATAATTACCAGAAACCAGAAACATGACCAAAACTAGGGTGAGGCTAAAGGGTTTAGTCATTTAACTTCTAACCAGCCCCCACAATCTCAATGCTAATACTAAGGACAATACTGAAAATGCTGACTATAGCTGAGAATTGCAATTTCTCAGTTTGGTGACACCTTTTTTCAAAAATTACAATAGTATTTTCTGAACCATTTCATTCTGATGAGCTACTAATTATATCCATACTCACATAGTAACCAGGCTGGGTTTTGTGCAAGCTGTTGACAAATACGTTTCATTTCATATTGGGACTTACCAATCATTGTGCTCAAATACTCCGGGCAAACATATTTTGGGACTTACTAGTGGCAATTTCTAAAGATGAATATTTATGAGAGAGAAAGCAGAAATCAGAGGATATCTGTATGGAGCTACAGAGGCAGTTCTACAAATAGTTTTAGTTGATGTTGTATAACCATAACAATCAAACCTTGAGCTGCTATTTGCTAAACAGGAAAGCTGTTTTCTTTTATGGTAAAAATAAATAATAAAAATAAATAATAAAATTATAATAGTAAAATAAATAATATTAATTTAAACCCCCTCTTTTGTAGAGAACATGTTAAAAATATGTATTGGACTTTATTTTAGTCATATTTTCTTTGCAACATTTTTTCACCTAAGGCCACTAAGTGGCAAATGAACATGCTACCATAGTTGTAGATCAAAGCTTGTAAAAAATACTATAATTACAGTTTCAGTTGCATTCTTAGTAGTCAAATCATACCAATCACTTAGGATTATGTGAATGCAGATCTTTAATCTAATTTAGACTTACATTTATATTTTTCAAATTAAACCCTAAACCTGAAATCCCTTATGCATGTGCTTGACTTTAAATCTGTAAACAGCCTTATGTCCTCCCCAGGGCTGTTCACAGAACAAAAATTAAGTAAATATATATATATGTATGAAACACCTCTAAGTGTGTAAGCAGGTGCTTGTTGGTAAGCAATAAGTAGCACCTCTGTTCAAGAAAGCACTTATGGATATTAAATGCTGCATGTTATGTATATTATGTAAGCTGTTACTGAAAAATGATAAATCAAGCACATCTCAAAATTAAGCATCTGCTTTCCTCTATTTCTAAACTGATGTGGCACTTTTTTCTCAATAATGAAAAGATTATGCACATTTTAAAGTATAATGGAGAATATGCTCTTAAAACCTTATGATGAAATGAGTGTTGCTGAAGATGTTCTACAAATGTAACACTTGAACCTGACAAGAAAATTATGCAACCATGACTACATTTGGATGCACCAAGTCAGATTAACTGCATGCTCTCCACACACACCAATGCCTGTTGATACTGGCATTTATCTGTAGAAATGAACTTCAGCAGTCAGACTGAAAGTGGGTGGTTTAAGCCTATTTTTGTCACCACAAATGTTAGATACCTGGCCTCCCTTGCACCACTGGCTCCACCCCAGCTCTGCTACAAATGTACCTCTTTCTCCATCAAGAAAAAGGAAATCAGGACACCTTATATCTTAATCACACTGTCTGAATAAATGTGCGAAAAAAGGCAGGATTTCCAGCAAGAAATAATTTGCAACATCTGAAATTGCCACTTGGCTCCTGGGGATGGCGGGAGGAAGAGGGAAGAAAGGACAAGAGACTGAAAAAGAAAAAGGAAAAAAATCCCCAAAATTATTTAGGCCCAAGATGGACTGTGAAGGGGTAACTCTGCATCTCAGTGAGGCACCCGCAAAAATCTATGATTTATGTGATGTCCTTTCCTCTCCACATACGCCAGTAAATGGACATTTGATTTAGGGTAAAATAGCAGGTTTTTAACCGAACTCAGCTTCCTCCTCCTCCCACCTCTGGGTGATTATTATACTTCTCGAGTGATTAAATTCATGCATCCTTTAGTTTCATGTCTTGTAATACTTCCTGAGGCATGTAACAACCACCCCAAAATACTCTGCTGGCTGTGCTTTCTCATTTAGTTGTAATCTTTGTGCAAAATTGCTCTCAACAAGAACAGGGCAGGGCTTCACACTTCATGTTTCTAAAATACTCCGTTTTCAGTTCCTTTAGTATTTCTATTTTATACTCCTATTGCTAAACTTGCAAACTGTGATAACCAGTTAGGCAAAATATTTTGTATGATCAAAATTTCAACATTAAATCAAGGAACAAAAATAAACCTTTCTGTCTTCTGCCATGAATACTATAAAGTGTCATTTAGAAAAGATATCAAATCACAATTAACATGATACTTTTTAGCCTTCATTAGGCAAAGGCTAGTGTCTCTGCGTATTTTCCCATCTCTCAGAGTCTACTTCTTCTCCATATTCAACTGAAGCTCTTGTTGAGATCTTTTAGATAGTACTGAAAAGGAAGTTCTTTTAACCACAGCTCAATAATAAGGTGAATGGAAAAACAGTTGGTTTCCTTCTGCTTCAACTGTTTACCTTGATCTGTTTTAAGCAAAGAGAAGACAGAGTCTGTATATATTCTTCATTACATAACAACCGCAAATTAAACAACAACAACAACAATAACAAAGTAATTGAACTTCTACAGTTCTTATTTCAGTTCTCATTTTTCTAATTCTGCTTGCACTTCAGAGCAAGAGACTGCAGAACATTAGCTTACTATCTAAAATGCATGCTAAAGGACCACTTAATACATAGCCATAAAGTGGGGACCTAAAGGAAAATCATTGTAAACAATGAAAACTAAGCAAGCTATAAATTGTCTTATGAGAAAGAAATACAAATTAAAAACTACAGTTACGTGTTCATGAAAAAAGATTTTGCATGATTTCGTAGGACTGAAACGTGGCATGGTAATTCACATGACTGAAACTTATCAGTAAAACCTAAATAGGAAGGACAGTCAGAAGGAGCAAGAATGTGGGATTCCACATTAAAGGTACCATTTACGTACTTAAGAACTACAGGCTAATATAGCATAGTTGTATCTGATTGACAACAATATCAGGTTGTTTATAGCTGCCAACACAGATGAGAAAATAGAAGAAGCAGGCCTCTAAAAATTACACAGAAGCACATGTAAATATGTAGAAAATCACACTGGTTTCTGAAGACATAAGCTGGTAGACTTCTAATGTGCTGCTGATGAATAATTTTTTAAATGTCTAAAAATTACACATTTATTCCCAACATAAAAGGCAAATCGAGCAACTTAAAATCATTCTGTACTAGATCTCAGCGTAATAGACAAAAATAACCTGATCACTGTCTAAGACTGGCAACTGCCCATGTTAGAGCATTCAGAAATGAATTTCAAGTACAATGTGGAAGAAGTATGTCATAGATTTTCTTCTCTGTAAAAAGTCAGTGTTCTGAAATAATTTTGAAGACATTTACAAACGAAACTAAGGAAAGTAGATATTTTAATGCAAAAGAATACCGAAACTCAAACTATAAAAACTGCACAATTCTGCAGCCATGAAAGTAGGATTTTTTTGGTGAAAAACCATCTGAGCTGAGAGGAAAAATAGTTGGAGCAGTTTTTTCTTTCATATATGGAGAAAGTGAAAACGAGGACACTTCCAGAAATACATGCAAATCAGAAGTTCAGAAATGAAGACCATTGATTATGAAAGTCAGAAGTCTGAACAAAATAAAATATTTCTGGTATGGGCAAATAGTGTAATTAACCAATGACATCTGAGCAATGGCAAATCATTGGTCCCAAAAGCTGATAATAACATTAACAGTTGTGATACAGAAGATAAGTGAATCTAATACGTATTTCAGAAAGTGATATATTAATAATTTGCAGTGACAATCAAACAGTTGTGATTTCCTTCCTAACTATATAGGATACTAAACAGCTAAATTAAAGTGAAACAAAACATGTTGTGTCACTGGGTCAGAGAGCTTATACCCAACAGTTCAGAAAGGATTGGATCAGAAGCCCTAACAGCCCTGCCCAACTTATTTCTTAACTAGATTTTGAAATACTGGAGAAATTCTGGTGGACTGGAGACTAAATCATAATACATCAATATTTCAGAAGCATAAATAGGATAAGATCAGACAAAATTCATGTTAGCCTGAATCTGAAATCATCAAAGCCTATTAAATGATGCATTAATATATACTAAAAGGGCAGCTGAACTAATGGCATTGAATTTTATTTTACAGGAAAAGGGTCTTCCCAAAAAGATACCATTTTTTTATGACTCCACAAGCCTGACTAAAAAGGACGGAATTGATATAATACAATCCTATTTCTTGTATCATTTAGATTTTGGTACACATTTTTTTAAGTAGTGTACAAACTCATAACCCACAATACACAGCAAAACCCTACTAACTGTCAGACCACTAAAAATAACTGCAATTGCAGAAATGTCATGCAAAGAAATTCTTCAAGGCAGGAAGTTCTCAACCTGACTCTATGCAATATCTCTGTTACTCACTCAGTAAATCTCAGAGGAAATGCAAAGACCTGATGAAGTCATAAATCACAAATGGGGAAGATGAGCTGTAGAAAAGCATCTGGAAAGTGCACTTATATGAAACGAATTTGAACACAGTTTTGTACTTGCAACTTTCATAAATGAATGACAGCAGACTGGAAAACAATTGCAATGTAAAGTCACCTGCGCATGAACTGCCAGGTAACTTCAGTAAGAACCAAGTAATCAAGTGCAAGTGAATGCTCTACTGTAAACAAGGGAGTAAAGAGTGCTACAAGTCACCAGTAAGACCAGTACTGGAATCTCCTGTCCAATTCTGACATGTAATATCCTGACACAGTAAGAAACAATCAAGGGCCAAAGGAATGATTCAGAGTGTCAGTCTACATAAATCCCATTTTAAATTATTTGCTGAAAATAATATTATGAGGTGCTTTCAACACAAACAACAAATATCAACTCAAATCTGTACTGCGGAGGAGTTCCTTATCAATAAGCAGAGAAAGTGCAACCTTGAACATTTGGAACAGGTAATTCATGCCAAACCAAAAACACACATATTTGATTGACAATAACATCTCATGGAAGCAACTTAGATAGGAACATGAAGTATTTTCCATAAATAGAATCTTTAAATTAAAACTGTATGACCAAAGCAGAAATTCTGATGCAGGCATTTCTCATTGTGGTTGTCTTCTTGGCCTCTGTGTGCACTTGAGTTCAATGTATGAGAGCAGCACCTTATAATACTAAAAGTCTATGTTTAACATATTAAAGTTAGCAATAAAAGCCGATCTATTATCCAGGATGATATATAGCAGCTCATCTGTACTGCTGAGCCTAACAAATTCAAGATTACAGGAGTTTTATCAGATAGACAAAACCTTAGCCACGGTTAGAAAGCCAAATGTTAAAAGTTGCAATTTGCATCCTTTGAGGCTGCACATAAAAGCCATGCCATTATTTAGCATAGGGCCATCTTAAAAAGTTCTAACATCTACCTTTCCCCTGCAAATGTGTGTAGGAGGGAAATCAGTGAGTCTAGAAAATGCCTGATTTAAATGTCTAGTTCATCATAGAAGAGATGAATATATGACCACTCACAGTGCCTCAGTCCTTTAACTGTTTGCTCAAAAGTAATGGCAATGCATGTCTCAAATGACCTCCAACCTCTGTAATTGATGGACAGCTAAGTACATGTTCTTGATCAATTACCATCAAACTTATTCTAAAAGAAAATGCCCTCCAATGATGGAGTTATCACAATATTTCTAAGCATCCTATTCCAGCATTTTATCTCAATCCCTTTTACAAGCTGAGAGTGGTTATTAACTCTCGTCTTCATGAGTTAATTTTCTAGGACTTTCCTTCTTGTCGCCTTTTTTATTGGATTGCATCAATCTTGTCTTCATCCCTCCCTGTGATCCAGATGTGTATGGAGCACAAACTTCAGTTACATAGTTTTTGATGGGAAACACCTTAAGAGCTATAGAAACATGTGGAGTCTTGAATTCTCAAAAGAAACTTAACATTTACTGAAGTGTCCTAACACTGGACACTTAATAATTTGAAGATCAAGGGTATATGAAGTTTGGTCTCAAGAAGCAGTAGAAATATTCCTTTTGGGGTCAAGTCCCAGAACTCCATCTGGTCTCAGGAAAATGCAGAGTGCAATGAAGCAATTTATCTGTAGAGCAGTTGGCTAAATAGCTTCAGCTGTTGAGTAGAGCTAATAGCAGCTTACACTATAAAGCATATGATACATGCTAAACTCGCCACAAATCTCCAAAAGCTTTGACAAGGCCAGTTCACAAGGTCCCCTGTTCATTCAAATTTTAAGTAAAAAATACACTCAGGACAATTATAAGGCCAGTAATGGGAACAGTCTTTTACATAGGTACACAAGATAGAAGAGTCTTTTAAGAAGGTAATTGCTATGCTGTCACTGTGAGCAGGCAAAAACGTCAGAGAAAATGTTCATTTAGTAAGCCTGAGAAACAAAAGGTTTAGCCCCGCACAACTGACAGATCCAATGTTAATTGTTTTGCTTCATTCAGGTAATAAATAAATAATAAATCAGCATCTTGCATGGACTGAGTAACTGTCGATTGGCTCCTAAGATAAGCACTGCACAACTACAGAAAACCCACGAAAATCAATGCTTCTCAACAATCTAGAGCTGGATTCAATACCTGAGATCCCTCTTCAAAATACAAGTGGCATCAGGAAAAGGCACTCTCTTCCAAGAACAATTTCACAGTACTTAGTACCACGAAAGACAATGGTTTACTCAACACTAAAAAATGAGCCCTTCTGCATGTAAGAATAAGTATCATTTTAGGCACCAGGGAACTACTTTTCAAGAGTGTGTTGAAAAATGCTTTGAAAATGGCAGCACTGTTGAGCAGGGTCCCAGTTTCAGGCATGGGTCTGAAGTATTAGGGGAGAGGATATAAAGCATCCATCCTACGTAGACCTCCATTCCACCCTGGACTGAAACCATGTGGTGAAAATATTTAAGAGATGCTGCTTTACACCACAGATGTCAAAGAACTTTGTATTAGGGAAAACCCTGTACACTTACCTGAAGAACGTATTATTGCATTGCTCCAGTTTATCTGGTTTCTCTCGCTCCCTTAGCATATACTTATTTGTGACACCACAAACTTAATACTAGAGCTAACACCATTCTAGGGTTTAAGTACTGCAATACCTCAAACTATTCCAATTTGCTTCAAATTCTGAAATAAGAAATAAAACCACTTTAATATTTATGTTTTCAAAAGGATGATGATGACTCTGGAATTTTCAGTTAAGGAGCTACCTTGAGACTGTTACAACAGCAAGGGAAAACAGTAAATTGCACAATTCTGACCTTTTAAAATGCTCTCTAATATATCATGTAAAAAAAAACGTACAGTATTAAATAAGAAATTTGTTAGCTTTCAGCACAGAGGCAGGTTTATTAGCAAACAACTAAGTGGAACAAAAAAATCTATAACTCTGATCTCATTGAAATAATTACAGAATCTTTAATGTCCCAGTAGGCATATACAGAGAAAAAGATGGCGCACACAGAAAGAGCACAGTAATGAAAACAGACAGAAATAGGCCATTCATCCTACCTTTTTACTTAGTGCATACAAATGGCTGTCAAAAGTAGAAGACAACACAAAAATGATTACTGACCAAAAAAGTCAATTTTTTTTACTGCTAAATGTAAGGAATCTATGGGACAAAATTGACATGAAAATTCACGTTCCCAGCAAGTAAATATTTTTTCATTTATCTGTATGTATAATTGGCACTTTTTAAAAAACAACTGTGTAACATTTCAAAGTCAATAATAAAACTATTTGAAGAGTACATACCTAAAATCACAAGAATCTTACTATTTAACTATTCTGTATGTTGTCCATATTATGTCCAGTGTAGATTTAAAATACAGATGAATAAAGTTTTCAAAATTTAATTAGATGAAAACCCACAGATATATTCAAATACCACACAGAGTGCAACAGATCAGATTATCTGGGTAGCTAAAGTATGCAGAAGAATATTGGCAAGGTAGCAGTCCTGTAGCAAACTTATCTTTTACAGTTCCTTTAAAATTCATTTGGTCTTGAGTACAAAACTTGATGGCATTGAGGAACCTCATCATAAGCCAAAGCAATGAGGACCATGCCACTGTGCTTCCTTGGAGCAGACTGAAAAGCAGAATACTGTTCCTCCATCTTTTCTCATCTGCCCCTAGGACAGACTGAGAGAATTGGTGTTGTTCAGGCCGGAGACAGGAAGGCTCTGGGGAGACACTTTGCAGCCTTTCAATATATAATAACATATTGTTTAATTAAAACTGTTTAATATCTTTACTGATGATCTGGATAAGAGGATTTAGCCTACCATTAGCAAACTTTGGTATGACACCAAGTTGGGTCAGTGCCAAATGCTGGAGGGTAGAAGGCACTGCAGAGGGACCTGTTCAGGCTGGATAGAAGGGACAAGACCAACAGCACAAGGTTCAACAGGATCAAGTGCCAGACCCTGCACTTTGGCCAAACAACTCCATGCAGTGCTACAGGCTGCAGTAAGAGTGGCTGGAAAGCTGCCCAGTAAAAAAGGACCTGGGGGTGCTGGTCGGCAGCAGCTAAACATGAGTCAGCAGAGTGCCCAGGTGGCCAAGGCCAATGGCATCCTGACCTGTATCAGAAATAGCATGGCCAGCAGGACCAAGGAAGTGATTCTTCCCCTGTTCTCAGCACTGGTGACACTGCACCTCAAGTGCTCTGTCCAGTTCTGGGCCCCTCAACTCAGGAAGGACTCTGAGGTGCTGGAGGAAGCCCAGAGAAGGTCAGCAAAGCTGGTGAAGAGTCTGGAGTGCATGTCCTAGAAGGAGGGAGCTGGGCTTCTTTAGCTTGGAGAGGAGGAGGCTCAGGAGGGACCTCATCACTCTCTGCAACTCCCTGAAAGGAGGTTGTAGCCAGGTGGTGTTTGGCTTCTCCTCCCAGGCAGTTAGCAACAAGATGAGAGGACACAGTCTTAAGCTGTGCCAGAGGAGGTTTAGGTTGGACATTAGGAAGAATTTCTTCACGGAAAGGGTGACTGTACACTGGAATGGGTTACCCAGGGAGGAGGTGGAGTCATCATTCCTGGAGGTGTTTAAGGAAAGACTGGATGTGGCACTCAGTGCCATGGTCTAGTTGACATCATGGCGTTCAGTCATAGGTTGGACTCAATGATCTCAGAGGTCTTTTCCAGCCTAATTGACTCTGTGTGATTCTGTCATGAGGAGGCTTATAAGACAGATGGAGAGAAACTTTTTACTAAGGCCTGTAGTGCCAGGAGAAGGAGCAACAATTTTAAACTGAGAGAGTGTAGATTTGGACTGGACATAAGGAAGGAATTCTTCACTGTGGGGGTGGTGAAGCACATGAACATGTTGCCCAGAGAAGCTGTGAATGCTGCATCCCTGTCAGTGTTCAAAGACAGGTTGGATAGGGCCCTGAGAAACCTAGTCTATTGTGAGGTTCCCTGCCTATGGCAGGAGGTGTGGAACTAAATGATTTTTAAAGGTCCCTTTCAACCATTCTGTAATTCTATGATTCTGTAGAGCTGAGTAACTGATGTGGGTACAGACAGCAACTGCTTCTCTTTAAGAAAGCCAAGATGCCAGCCTCTCCTTGCCCATCCCTTTAACTTGAACATGAAGAGGCTGTAGAGGCTTTGCACAAATTGCTTGCCACATGCCAGAAAATGTGCAATGAGCTTTTGGTCTAAAGAACAGGAAGCCACCTTCCTTTTGCTTTTTTTCTTCCATGAAAAAAGATACTATGCAACCCTAAAATAAACTAGTTATTTCCCCTTTCCTATCTCCTCTCTATGTGCTAAAATTTGTTTGGTTTTCTTTTAATCAAACAACCTCAACAATGCCTTGACATTAACCTATAGTGAGCTTTCTTCACCTTCACAAGGAAATCTGTAAAATGTGTTTCATTGAAGTGAAGTGAACAAGACAAAGGTAAGTTATGTTTCAAACCACACTGCCTACTATGGGCACCTACTAAAAGCTATTCAAAGCTTTCAATTTACAGAAACTCAGTTTCCAGGTTTACAGAACTCAAATTCCTAGATATCATTATAATAGAAATATCTTCCCAACAGAAAGGGAGGGTAAATATTATTGTGAAGGAAAGGCTAATTTATATAGAATATTTCACAGCATAATGCAATTGTAAAATCACTTCAGAAACACTACAATCTTTGATTTACATCTTCCACATTTCATGTATAGTAGTATCCATTCCCTTCTTTTCCCTCCAGTTGAGAGGAAA
This sequence comes from Pithys albifrons albifrons, assembly GCF_047495875.1. NCBI lineage: Eukaryota > Metazoa > Chordata > Aves > Passeriformes > Thamnophilidae > Pithys > Pithys albifrons. The sequence goes on along the minus strand of NC_092461.1, from coordinate 67,030,770 downwards.
TACTAAAAATCTCACACATAAAAGGAGACCAAAAAGTATTTTCAGGACAGCTGCCATTTCCTTTACTTTTCCTGGAGAAGGAAGTCACATTCTTGTCATAGTGGCAATAAAGAAATTTTAGTTGTGACATAAGTTTGCAAAGGAAAGGGCTTCATTAGGCTATCCTAATTCTAACAGACTGAGATAACAACATCTCAGAGATATTTTTCAGTTGTTTCTCTGCACAGTAAGTAAAGCTGCAATTTATAAAGGTGATTTCTGTCTAGCCAAATGCCAGTTCTGGAGTTCAGCCCTGCTTGCTTTAATATTTTTAAGCAAAAGTAATTTACTTTTCAAGATAATTTTGACCACCTTTATGTATTGCAAATTTCAATGACAACATTTACTGTTGTCTAGAGATTAAGAACTGTTACTTTATATGAAAAAAGAGGGGTATTTTTTAGATCTTATGAGTGAGGTTAGTGTTCTAGAGGCTCATATCCTGCTGTTCCAGGAACTACTGTACTTCCTGTGAGCTACCAGAGCCATAACCACTTCTCTTGTCCTTACATGATTGCTGGTCAGGTTATCATTTATACTGTGGCTCCTTTACCCTGCTCTGTCTGTGCAGCAGCATTCCAAGGAAGGTATACATCCAACAGTCTTTGCCTGTTCATACTTTGCTTCTGCAGGGCATAAACTGCCCCTCCCTGTAGGGAAAAACTTAGGTAACAGAGTCACACTACATCTTGGCAGAAGAGGGAGAAAAGTAGTTTGCTATTTATTGTAAAATCTAAAAAAAAAAAAAAGTAGCATAAGTTACTTAATTGGAGATGATACAACAATGCTGAATGAGAAATGAACATTATATTTTACCTATGTACATGACAACTTAAAATCAATTTTATTTATCATGATATTGCAAATCCTAATGTTCTCTGCAGACATTTTAAAATTTATGTTTGTCATCAGAAAAAGTCTTCACTATAAAATTCTGTGGTACATTCTGAGTGAGCCCTTTAGCAGAAAGAAAATGTTAATATTACCATCTATAATTAGAATATTGTATGCATTCTGAAGCTTCTTACTACTTATTAACATTATTTTCAAGGTATGTTATTCCCTTCTTTTGACTGTGAGGGCACAAACTAGGGCTTGAAATTCATTATGCAGCTTCTCAACTACTCACCATTAAAAATGGATAACAATGTTCTTACAAAGGGTCAACATTATGTGCTTTGATTTAACAACAAAAATGCTTTGCTGAATGTTTTAGACACTTATCTGTGGTGCACAAGGGTAGCAGAATTTCTGTTCTGCTCCTTCATTGTTATCTCCAAATATGCATTAACAACAAGGCAAATATTTACATGTTAATACAGGTTTTAGCTTACTCTAGTCAGGGAGGTCCTGTTCAAACCTGATGGGGGACAGTCATCTGCCAGGGAACAGGATTTTAAAGTGGTGGTGAATGCTACACAGAAGCGTGATCTGAACCCACTCCTGGTTCCCATACCACACTACCTCTCCAGAAGCAACTGCTTATTGCAGGCTACACCATCTACCCTAGGACACATCAGCAAGCACCAGGTCATCGACCCCTTTCCTTATCCCACACTTTGCAGGATGTAACCCTCCAACAGTGTGCCCTATAGTCCTTGTCACACAGTTTAGGAAGTTTCAGTTAGACCATCTCCTGCACATGCAAAGCAAATGCCTCTTTAGATAGGAGAGCCTTGGAAGCATCAACAATCCAAATAAATCGCTACAAATTATGAATTTTTCCCAACAGAGGCTGGAACTCAGTAAAGATAAACCTTTTTGATTTTCTGACCTTTCAGAAAACTACTGCAGCTCATAAGTTATCACCAAAAACTAACAAAGCAGGTGTGCTGGTTTTGGGTGGGGGAGAGTCAATTTTCCTCATGGTGGCTAGTGTGGGCATGGGCTGTGTTTTGGATTTGTGCTGAACACAGGGTTGATAATATAGAGATAGTTTTGTTCTTGCTCAGTTGTGCTCACTCAGAGCCAAGACTGCCTTCTGCTTTTCATACTGCCACAGAGGTGAGGAGTGCTTGGGGGTGCCTGGGAGCTTGGGAGGGGACACAGCCAGGACAGGTGACCCAAACTGACAAAAGCAATATTCCAGACAGTGTGACATCATGCTCAGTATATAAAGCTGTGGAAAGAAGGAAAAAGAGGGGAGACCTTTGGAGTGATGGTGATTGTCATCTCAAATTATGGTTACCCATGATGTGGCCCTGTTCTGGAGATGGCTGAACACCTGCCTGCCAACGGGAAGCAGTGAATTAATTCTTTGTTTTGCTTTGCTTGTGTGTGTGTCTTTTGCTTTCCCTATTAAACTTTCTGTATCTCAATCCTTGACTTTTCTTTTATCCTTCTGATTCTCTTCTCCATCCTGCTCGTGGGGGAGTGAGAGAACAGCTGTGTGGGTCTTGGTTGACGACTAGGGTTAAACACAACAACAGGCAAGAGTCAGTAAGGTTCTCCTGATTTGTCTATGATCTAGTTTCATTTTGTCATTTATCATTGTGTCTGCAAAAGCAAATACAATCAAGACACAGCTACTTGTCATGAAAAGTGTAGGTGAAGCCTGAACCTTCATCTCCCCTTGTAACTCCACTGATTTTAGCAGACCTACTCCAGAATTAGGGTGGAGGGGTGCCTCATGCTATACAGCCTAGCTGGAGTTCACTAAGCAACAGATTCCAGCTCAGTTTCTCTTCCTTGAGGCATCATGCAGTGATGTGCCTGCAGCTGCCTCATCTGCCAGGTGGGCATCTCCTGGTCTTCTCTGGGGCAGGCTAATGTTCTCTGCGACTAGCCTTTCTTTCCCCTCACCAGCTGAACCAGGATGGGGAAAAGCACAGTGACTATGTGGCAGACTCAAGGGCTGAATCTTAACACTAGATCTCTCATGCACCTCACAGTGTATTTAGTGCAAGCTACGTCAGGCTAAGAATCAGCAACTGAAACCCCAGACTATCAGCCCAACCTAGACTGTGGTCTTGCTTACCAAACTCTTCCAACCAGACACTTGGCCAGACTGTGCATGGGCTCATTCCTGTGTGACCACAGTGTGTGAGACAAAAGGGTGAGCTCCCCACACTTTCTCTGAGATGGAGTTGAGTCCAGCCTCAGCACAGAAGCAGCTCTTGGAGTTGGAATTGTTTACAGATTCTTCCTGTTGAGACACCATCTCTGGGGATCAAGTTCCTAGCCGTCAGGTATGGATACATGAAACAACCAATTATATTTTATTCCTTTGGCTCCTGATACATGCTCAATGGCTCATAACATCGTGTGCGGCCTGTTCTGAGATGTGACAGATACTACACATTTTCAAGTTGATTGCTACCAATTTAGAGCTTCTCAGAAACAAAGACAACCTGCAGATAGAGAGATTCACACATTTGGCAGAAGTGCTTCAAAACTAGAAGCTTGAAAAGAGAGTGATAGTATTAAAGTACTATAAAAAGATACTATGGAATTAAAAAAAAGGTAGAAATATTGTCTGACAATTTACAGCTCAAATTCTGAAAGCAAAGAGTTGCTGAAGGTAAGTAAGCCTATATAAAAATAAACGCATGTATATATGAGTATAGATACAATATGAATGACAGATTAGAGCATCTGATCTACATACCAAAAACTTTTGAGCAGATTGTTAATTTATTTTAGGCTGCATAGTAACACTTCTAAAATACACTAATCACAACAGTATAAATACTTTTTTAAGACTAGTGTAACATACATATTTAGCTGATTTCATGTTTTTAGGGATTAAAAATGTAGATATCAAAAATTTTTTGTAATCTAATGTGCTATCATCCATGAAAAAATATTGAATACCATCAGAAGATTCAAGCATCCTTGGCAAAAAAAAATCATATACATATACTTGAAATCTGAGATACTTACATTGCATTGTCTAACTGACACATTATCCTTAAATCAACTCTATGTACTATTTTAATGATGTGATTTTCAACTTGGAAAATTAAGGAGAGTGAGAAATTATATTTTGAGGATAAATAGCTTGATCATGATTAAGGAATGTGCTACACACGCTGTGGGTTTATTTCATTGGCAGGAAAAACATGCCAAGGATCATTCAGCTCATTTAAGTCCAGTGGAAAAAATTTACTTTGAGTTTTAGCTTTATTTAAACGTGAAACACCATTGCAAATTTGGGGGTAGTTAAAAAAGTATTGCTTAATTCGGCATAAACTCAATCCACCTGCTCCTGGTAAAAGCTCCACCTCTTTCTAAAGATTCCTTTTTGGACATGGGGTGATTTACCAATTTCCAGATACTGAAGCACACACATGGACCCTCACCCTCATCTTTGATATCATAAGCTCTTTCCTCTAAGACTTTCCATGCTAGGTCTTCACTTTGCTGCTTAAAATATCTGGGGAAAACTGCTCTAAGAGCTGGAACCTCAGGAATCAAGTGTTTAAAATGGTACTTACACAGGTTCCAGAACAGAGATCCAATTGTGAAAATGTCTACTCAGTTCATGCCTAACAATCGTTTAGGTCTTTATTTTCCGTTCAAAACTTATTGACAAGATGTGTAGAAATGCATCTCTGAACACACCCAGAGCTTTTAAGTTTCATAAAGGAGAACAGCTTATCTGATAATTAACGTGTAGCTTCAAGAATTCAACAATCAACAGTCCCTGTGCTTAACACATTACATCACTTCACTTTTTTACTGGATTAAGCAAAGCACAATTTTTTTATGAGGAAAAAACACTACTAGGCTGTCATTCCTTATTTGTTATTAGCACACACTCATTAATGACCACCTGTATTTGAGAGGAGATATGAGCTTACTACACTAGTCAGTTACATAGAACAAACAATTAAAAATATACCATCTTGTCATTTGAATTCAAGAAGGAGTTAATTTTTGCAATCACATCCTGAAAGATCAGAAATAGCCTAAATAGGAAAAGGCTTTCCTAGATGTCACAGATACTGCCTAATGTATGTCCCTGTTGCATGTACAGTAGACTAGGGAAAGAAATCTGCAAGATCTTTCATCCTTTCAGGTTCAGCTGGGTCTTGCCTAAGTTTCAAATAGCTTATTCACATCCAAGGTCCAAATGCAACCTGGCTACCTCCATGCCTAATGCTTCCTTTTTGCCAGAGACAGCCCTGAACACCATATGAAAATGTACATAGGAGAGAGGCCCTGGAAAACCAAAACTGAAAAATGAAGCCCATCTTAACACAATTCCTTAAACTGAAAATTATTAGACATAGGATTACATTTGTTGACAAGACAGGCTTTAATGAAAAACTGCTGTTGAATTAATGTATTTCGCCACCCTAAAAATCTTCACCTGAAGTAAAGGATCACTTGAAAGACCTATAAAATCAAAGTACATCATATGATTCTATGTAAGCACAGATTTGAGAAAAGTATCAATAAACTGTGTAAAATAAATGTTTGATTTTGAGATAATAACAATGACTATTAATTTTCTATTTAAAGAATCAAGACTAATGTTCCAATTCTTTGTTTGGGAAAATATTTGGATAATCAAATTAACCAATGGCATGAATATAAAACAGCATTTGATTTTCAAAGCCAGGCAAATAATCTGTAGCAATGATTTGGAACAGTGATTCATATTCATATGGGTTTTTTTAACTAGTAGAAATATTGAACATTGTCATATTTATTTCATTAGATTATTTTATATTGTTTACAAAGATTGAATTTAATTATTCATTTTTTTCAATGAGTGTATCATAAACTTTAATATCCTCAAATTTATGCTTATGAAATGTAACTGAGTATTGAATATACAGGTCTGTCATAGTTTAACCCTATCTAGCACCTAAGTGTCACTACACCACTACCACTCAGGTAGTCACTCACTACCCCTTTCCCCCAAGGAGGAGGGGGAGGAGAATCAGAGAAAGGTAGAACTCATGGGCTGAGATAAGTACAGTTTAATAATTGAAACAAAAGTAAAGTATAATACTAATGCCAATACTATTATTAATAATAATTTTAATGGAAATGGAAATAACACAAAATAAGGATAAAACTCAAGAAAAACAAGTGATGCCTAATACAGTTGTTCACCACCTGTTGATCAATGCCCAACCCACCGGCCCCTTCAAAGCAAATCCCCTCAGTTTGTACACTAAGCATAACATTCTGTGGTATGGAATATCCCTTTGGCCATTTTGAGTCAGCAGTCCTGGCTGTGCTCCCTTCTGGCTTCTTATGCACCTGCTCAGTGGCAGAGCCTGGGAACCTGAAAAGTCCTTGACTTAGAGTAAGCAGTGCTTAGCAACAGCCAAACATTAGTGTGTTACCAACATTATTCACATAGTAAATCCAAAACACAGCACTGTACCAGCTAGTAGGAAGAAAATGAACTCTATCCCAGCCAAACCCAGGACAAGGTCCTTTGTGAAATTCCAAATTTCATTTGAGCTAGCCTATTCCTATAAATTATAAGGACGAAATTCAGAAAAAAACACAACATTTCAAGAGATTAAATCAAGACTAATCTCTTTTGAAGTCCTCTCTAGAGTTCAAAAATCCCATCCATGGACAGGCATACATTTTTTTCTTCTGAATACATTTAAGTTAATGGTGTAGCTATACCAGTTTTTCATATTGCACCCTCTAGTAGCGCTTTCCAAAGGAGAAGTCATGAGTACAAAGGGAAATTGGTATGAACACCCAAAATGACCACTGTAAATGCAAAAGTTTCTCTTCTCTTTCCTAACTGTTATAGCACTTACCCAGGAAGCAGTCTTAGGCTCTGGTCCCTCACCTGAACATATGTCTGTTCACTCTAAAACTGAATTAATGGGTAAAATATGCCTAGATTCTAAACCCTGAGCACCCTCAAGTAGGAACATTTTGAAGTTTCTACAGAAATAGCTGCTGTTATGGCTCCAAGCAGTACAAGAACTGAGCATCTCTCTGTATGGGTATTTTCAGATGCTAAAGACTCAAAGTGGCTAGGTGGTAATTTGGGGATTCCTATATGAAAAATTTAGTTACTTAAGTCTCTGCATGACTGTAGGTATAAGCATTGTAAAAAGTATATAATATAGCATTTTATTCTAGTAACCCCTACTAGTAAATCAAATCAATTCAGTTATTTCAGGCATGGTGCAAACAATGAAGAAAGTTCTGGGCTTAAAGATCTACAGTGTCTATGAAGACCAACTACAAACAGTTTGTGTTGCAAATTATGAAAAGAGTTGAGGGAGAGCAAAGTGACAACCATCGATCACAGAAACTATCTGCATATATAATGCAAATATTTTTATTTGTATATATATAGGATTTATTGTGGTAATAATCTGCATCAAACAAAACCAAGCCATCTAGGGTCCTCATATCAAACCAATATGTAGCTTTGAGCATTTTCTCAAACCCAAAACACACTTCAGTCTCCAGATCTACCTGTCCAGCCTGAGGATCAGCCCTCACCAGGAAAAGGTGAGACTCAAGGTAAATTGCATATTTCAAACATACATAAAGATCACAAACTCAAAGACTGATGATGTTCAAGAAGGAAAGAGAATTTTAGTCAAATGTAAAATTACCATAATGAAAGTGCTAGCAGAACACTTGAAAATAAAACTTTTGGGTTTAGCTTAAAAAAAATTCAGTAGGATGTATTATTATGCAAAAGCAAGATACTTCACTTGTACTTCCCCTTGTAGCTTCATAAATGATGCATTTGAGAAATGGAATGTTTACATAGCTACAATCTTTCATATATTTTGCCTTTAGCAATTTCAATAATATAGACAGAAAATGGAGTTATCTTCATTATGAACTTCATATGGACAACTTCATAAGTAGCACTCCAGTTAGATAATAAAATGAAATAAAGATAGCACTTTAGGCTATATGCAAACCTTATATCCATTTGTAGAGATCAAGGGTATAACAGACTTGCTATTTGTAGACCATACAGTAACTTAACTAAGAGAACTAAGCATTTTTCCCCTAGCACAGTTGCATGATCCATGAGATTCCACATAAAAAATGTGTTTAGCTTTTCAAAGTTATTTCTTATGGCTAGTTTTCAAAGTTGAAACACATGATAATATCAAAAGACACGTTTTATTTACTGGGTCTCTCCACCACTAAAACCCCACAAGTCTTGGCAAGAACAGCATTTGTTAAAATAAGAGTGGAAATATAAAGTAATTTGACAATACTAAACTGCATGTCAAAAAGAAATGAGTACTGTAGTTATCAGGCCTTTTCCTAGTTATCACATGCATTCAATATGATAAGCAAAGAGTATCTTAGTGAACCTTGAACTCTGCAGAGATGTAGATGAATTAGAGCTTGGAGAACATGCTTTTTTTCTTATCAGCATACAAACAGATAATAGCTTGGTTTTGGCAGGGATTCTTTATAGCTAAAGTACTTCCCCCTTGGGGAATCATACTGTCATTTGTTTTTATTTTCAAAATGAAAACAAATGGCACTGTAACTCCTAAGGGTGAAAATGACTTCAGTCTACTTTTTCCCCTGCACTCTCATCTATTCATTTGTAGTTAGATGGAATATAGATATAGTTTTTTCCCCCTTTGGCTTCCATTGCCACAAAATGTATTCACTAGCTGTACAGTAATTAACAGCTCTTGACTGGAAAACTGCCAACATGTACAACGTGACACTCTTCCTTTGAACACTAACAAAGTGCATAAGTAATTTATGTTGGATTAAATATCCCTAACAGGGACCCTTAAGTAACCCAATCACTTTAAACAGGCTCCACATGTATGCTCCTGTGCAGTGAAAATGTCAGACAGTGATAACCCACTAATAGCACAGTTCTAACTATATTTCAGCCATTAGCATTTTATGACATCAATCCTCATTAAATCTGGCAAGGAAAAAAGATACTAATGTTTCCCAATTTTGCAGCCAAGGTGGAAGAGAAATTGAGAAAATGTAGACAGGTGCTGTCTCCCAAAAAGGATTAACATTTTTTAAAATGTGGTTGCAATTTTCTGTTAGTACCTCTGTTTGTATTGAAAGAAAGACAACAAAGAGGTAAGGGCTACAAGGACCTCAGTGGAATCCAGCCAAGAGTGAAAGAAAAGACTGGTATTTCAGCCATTGTGCTCCCTGCTAAAGCACGATGCCAACTCATCTTCCAACCCATTATATGAAATTTAATTTAACCTGCTATGCAATTAATTCAGATGTTCAGCCTATTTTTCTCATGGCAGAATCCCTCACACAATGCCTTATTTAAATATTAATCAGTCCTCTTTCAATTAGGACTAATTTGCTTCACAGGGTTTCTCTCATCTTCTGATTGCAGGAAAATGGAGGTAACTTGCAACGTTTGAGGATAATTAACATGGTATTTTTATAATACTGATACATCAAATGAGACCTTAATGAACCCCGCTGATTCCATTTAGTAAAGCATGCCTCAAAGTTATAATCAAGAGGAAAGCCATTGCCATCTGTTTAAAATACTAAGGAGCACAATTTAAACACAGAATAGTTATTTCTTTAAACTGTCTATTGTAGGGGTCTGCAAGTCATTTTTTCCATGGAAACTAATTGTACGGTATTTAAATTTGAACCTTTTATTACATATATGGAAACAGTATCTTCCTAAAATGTAGAGGGCCTTCTTAATTAAATGTTGACAACCTTGGATATAAGTAATGTTTGTTAATCTTCCAAACATGCTGTGTATTTAATGCAAAGAAAACACAGTCAGATTTTAGTTTGTTCGAATGAACATAGTATTTTGTGCTCGGTACTTGAAGAACTAACTCTTCAAAGTCTGACACCTCCCTCCCCCCTAAGAAAAAAGTAACAAAACTGTAGTCTCTGCAAAATGAAAAATAAAGGCATATGTTGTTCATTTGTTGGTTACTAAGAAAGGCAAACAAGTTAACATTTACACATGACCAGTTGCTCACAAAATGTTCCATCTGCTACAAAGGAGGTCGAAGTTCATCTTTCTTATGTTTAGAATTGCTCTACTGTTCCTAGGTAACCTGTAGTCAAAACCCATGTGACTGCAATATCAGATCCTGACTTCATCATGAAAGAAAAGTCCTTAGTGTGAAAAAACAACAGTGAAATACAGAAGATCAGACCCCTTACTTCATTTTCACTCCCCTGTAAATTTTAAGAGTTCATGATTTAGTATTGACTGAGCCATAAAACTTGTTCTTTTTAAAGTCAAAAATATTAGTACACATGACCTGTTAAAGATTCGGTATTTTGCTTTTTCTTGTGTAAATATACTCACCTGAATATGTGACTATGAAAAAGGAAATGTCATCACTCTGTAAATGTCAACAATTTACTATAAAAGAATATGGTACAAAAGCAAAAAAATGAAGTCACAGCAATTCTGAACTTCTGAAACACCATTTCTGGCAGCTCAGCTCTGTGTGGATTCTCATGTACCTAACAGTATGTATGTCTGCTCATCAGTACATTTGTTTCAGGACTACTAATAAACCTCTTCACAAATGCAGCACACACAAAACTTTGTAGTAAGTCAATGATTTTGAAATTTCATTATGCTTGAAACAGACTAAGTCCTACTGGGAAAGACTTAATCAAGCTAAGAGACAACCTCATCTTAAAAGCCATGCTACTTCAGAAATGTAACCTCAGATCTGATTACTGGGCCTCCTTAAATTATAGCAGCATTGACTAAAAACTGCCCAAAAACCCCCAATGGGCATGCTGTTGTTGTTGTGGGTTTTCTACCCATCCGAGGCTAGAGGGGACATCTGGGAGGAGATAACTACAAGCTGAACAGAGCAAGGAAGAATAATCAGCTTTCTAGCAATCTTTGTCTAGTAGTGCCATCTCAAGAGGCCCCTTTTGAGCCAAAACAAACTTGCATTATATGTAAATTGAATCGCTGCCATCCCTGAGGACTGGGCTTAAGCCAGATAACTCTCTGATGTGGACACACAGAAACAAAGATATTTTAAGAAACTTTCATATGCCTATACTCAGACTTTCACTATGTGGAAACTACACTGCAACACAGATATTCCTCTGATAGATTTGTTTCTATCTTTTTCTTTTAAAGGCCACAAATGTCTTAAAGACTATTTTTGATCTGCTGTTGATAGAAATGATAGAGATTCTGTATGAACTCATGGACAAGTAAAGGTAAAAATACGGAAGTTTGTGGAATATCAATTTGACCTGAAAGTGAAGGTTCTTTAAACCTAAATAAACACTCTGTCCAAGTATACAAAGGATCTTTGTTCATTTACAAAAATCATGAGACATTCACTTCCATTCTCCATTGTGCACTTTGAGATTAATTTTAGCAACTTTTCAGTACTCCACATTACTATTTGCTCAAATTAGATGTGTGGATCTGAGTACTTCAAGGCATTTAACTTTATAAACAATGTAAGAAAGCCATCTAGCTTGCAATCCATTACCCAAAAATCAAAAATTACTCAGGTTCTTCAAAATTATCTATTCAATCACCACTGCCTTTATCCCGTTGAACTTTGGCAAGCTTCTTCTCAAATCAATTTCTCTTTTTTTTAAGGTAACTTAGCAAATTCTTATGTTAGACTTTTAGTAATATGATCAATAACTTCTTAAGAAAGATACCTGATACAAAAGGCTAAGAGACTCTTGCAGGTCACATTATTTATACATTATTTGATATGCTGGACCACTGCATTTTGTTTCTTTAACTGTTAAAGGGTAAAGAATCAGAAAATACTCGTGAAGTAGAATTATAGCTCTTTTAGTTGTGAAAATCTCATGATTTTAGACCTGTCTGAAAGGATGTAGTAAAGTTAATCTGTTATCTACACCAACCATATGCAGTAGACAGCCAATAAATAATACATTCCTCTCAGAGTTGAAAGGTCTATAAGTAGAATGATTATTAACTGCTTAACATGAAAATGAGGAAGCCCCTACTTTGTATTGCTGGTCCCTTTCCCATTGCCTAGCTCGAACTACTCAAAAAAGAGTTCTAAATGTCCCATTTTACAAAACAAAATTATCATGGATGCAACCTACAGCTAACATGATTCCAGTGCTCTGTTTTGGAATTATCCTGTTGCAGTTACACTGACCATTCCGTGACTTCTCTTGTAAAGAGTAAAGGACCTCTGGGTTACATGAAAGATGTAACAAACTCATAAAAGAGTTTCTTGTGCTGCTGATAGGTGACATCCAAGTATGTCTTTTGTCATTGAAGGCTGTTTTCTGCCTTCATGCTTCATCTGGCACAACTCATCCCTGTCTATAGAGGTATTCAGAAAAAGGAGGTGACAGGCAGCCACTGCTGTGAAGAATGAAGACTGTAGTGTTTAATCAGATAGTCCATGGGGTGAGTCTATGCTTGGGTGAGATTTATAGCTAGCATTGGACACTTAGGAATCTTGCTGGGTCCATGAAACTTCATCCTCGTAGATCTATTTTTCAGAAGGAATAATGAGAAAATTCGCACTTGGTAAAGAAATCATAAAAGCAGATCAATGAGTTGCACACTTAAATGATATAGCTAAGGTGAATGCATTCAACTGAAACACTGAATAACTGACTGAGATAACTCAAGAGGAAACCTTACTATCCTTTGAGTATATATGCCCATTTATCAGATGTATTATCCACATAATTTTAAAATCTTTTATTATGGTGGCTACAGCATCTCCAGTTCCATACTTAATTGCTCCATCTGGAACTTGCTCAGTAATAAGATGGACATTATACCACCCAGTTCCTACAGCTGACGTGACTCCACTTCCACTTACTAACTGAGACATCTAAGGAATAATATAACTGGATATGCAGAAAGAGGTTTGCATTAATTTTAGGCTCCTAAAAAAACACTGTAACAAAACTGTAGGGCCAGCTGAAAGTGGAGTATGCTTGACTTAATTTTAAACAGATTTCTATCTCCAAGTATGCACTGCTTTTTACATGTGCACTAATACATTTAAAATGGAATAATTAATATCTTATAAACAAACAACAGTAAAATAACCCCACTGTAACAGGAATAATATAACCTATTTCAATGAATTATCAGAGCAGCTTTAAAATTCAAAAGCACTTTTTTAAACAAAACACATTTATCAAAATGCCCATGCTGGAAACTGTGTGACTTTTCCAAAAGTAATGGCATTGTGGGTTAATTATCAGCCATTATTCCCATACTTCTACCTCATCTCTCCTGTGCCAAACTTGTGTTGAGACCTGAGACACCTGTTTGAGTAAGCCAAAGAGTTTACACAACATTGCATTGTTTTGGGACTTTATTATAATTTGTCCTCTTCTGTTTCCTGACTCCACATAAATTTTGTAAACAAATACTCCCTCTAACAAGAGGGGAAAGTTTTCCATTTTTTTTCTATGTTCTATGACTCAGTTCCTCACAGCACAGCACTAGCAAACAATTCTTTATACCATAAGGAAATATATTAGTAGCATGTTGGAAAAATAAAACAGATTTAATTATTTCACCACAAATTTCAAAGGGATTATATATATAAAATCCTAAGCTATAGAAAGCAAAAATTCATTATTTTTACATAAGGTTTATCAAAAAAGATGGACTGCAGCCATCAACACTGACAGAACTGTCAATAATTTACAGAATTGAAAATATGACTTGCTTATGCCAATCACACAGATTTGGCAAAGGTGGCAGCCACATATTTGCCAATTGCATGTGTTACCTGGCTACTACATTCTCAGTCAGTGTTCCACTTTGGCCAGAAAAAGCAGATTTGAACTCTGCTAATGTCACGGATGAAGGGCAGGTCAGAGAATCCATATAAGTAGCAGGACAATGTACATTCCTGTCAAAAGTTTCAGAGGACTAACCAGCAGGTAGCTAAACATCACACAGTCACTCACTTATTCAGCTGCCCCAGTGGCATGGGGGCTTGGGAGAAAAAGAATTCCTGGGTTAAGATAAAGACAGTTTAATAGGACAGAAATGGAAGGGGAAAACATAGAAATTAATAGAATAATAGAATTGTGCATCCCAAAACAAGTGATGCACAATGCCATGCTCACCACTTGCTGACTTATGCCCAGCCAGTTCCTGAGCAGCGGCCCCTGGCCAGCTTTCCTTCCAGATTATATACTAAACATGGTGGCATTATGATATGGAATATCCCCGTGGTCAGCTGGAGTCAGCTGGATGGTGGACTGGTTGGAAAAGTTGAGAAATCGTCAACTTAGGGTAAGAACTGCTTAGCCAGAACTAAAACATCAGTATGCCATCAACATTATACTCACCCTACATCTTAAACATAGACCTGCACTAGCTACTGGTAAGAAACTGCAGATATGCCCATGTCTGGGAAGAAAATTAACTGTATCTCAGCTGAAACCAGGACAACTCCTACACCACCTGCTTTCCTTCCCTCAATTACATTGATACTGCTGTAACCACATTGGAAGGGATTTGGAACAGAAATGAGAACATTCCCTTTTGGAGAAAAAAAAATAGACAATTTCCTGATGTAAATATTTAGGCCTTCACTGCTTCTTCCCAGTAAAAGGAGGCTACCTAATATTCCCTCAGTCTACGTATGCAAAGAATGGCTAAATCTCCATTTGCACATTGCCTCAGTTTTAAAAGCTGTTAAAGAAATGTGTGCCATCTCTGAAATACAAGGCAAAAGCTCAAAGAACAACATGAAGCATAGGTAATACTGAATTCTATTGTTTTGAGTCTGAAGTTTCATTTCTGAATTAGAGAAGAGAGAAGTTCAGTCAGAAAAAATTCCTGTCTCCAGGAGTAGAACTAAAAAAGCACACTGAAAATAATGTATACTCCATTCTCAGAGGGATAGAGTCTACAAAGGCTTAGCTTCCATTTGGAGAGGATACAGGCATGGAGATTGAAGACACCATCCTGTTGCAATCCTGGGATATGCTCCCTAGTTATGGATTTGCCAGCCTGACACACAGAGGTGACGTGACCTAGTGAGGAAGCCAGCAAGAGGCTCGTTATCAGGTCCCTGGAAATAAAACCTGAACAGCCCCTGGCTGAAGCCAATTTCAGTGTTTTTGCATTCATCTCTATGTCCCACTCCTCATCAAAGTGCACTCATTACAAGAGAAGTGTTTTTTTCACCATAATCTCATTCCCATAAGGGGTGAATCACTCTAAATAACATCCTTTTTTCTACTTCATGTTTGCAAATATTGTGTTGCTGGACAACAGAAATAATGCCTAGAAAGCACTACGGGAGACTGAGATTTACAACCTGAAGACTAAAACACCTCACCTCACATCTGTGGCTACACATATACAGAAATTATTTTAAAATGTTCCACTGAGAATTTTGAAGAACTAGTCACTTCAAGTCTGAGCATTCAAAAATAAACACATAAAAGCGTCACTGCTAAAAGAAATCACGTCTTGACAACATGGTGAAAATAAATTTAAGTGCTTGCAGCAATACTTTGAATAAAGAACACAAATATCTGACAGATGACACTTATTTTTGCCCAGTTCAGGGATGGCCAAAAGGTAAGCTCTAAAGCAAATTCAAAATCATGCTTTCTCTAGTGTGTTATGGCAAATAGTATTCCTACTGTAGAAATTTGTCTGAGATACTTTTCAGAAATATAGTAATATTTTGCTAATCTGTTAAAAAGTAATAAATGTACAAGATCATGCTTAAGAAATACTTTCTACCATAAAGTTTCAGAAAATAAAATGTAAAATGGAGGCCTAAAATATTTTGTTAAAAAGTCTTTCTTGATAAATCCACTACAAGGAGAACAAAAAGAAAATAATGAAAAACTTTTTCAACATCCTTGGGAACTTGATCTTTGAATTAGAATGCCATTCAAGATCAGATTTACTATTCTTGGTAAAAAATAAACCCTATATTTTTGTGGGTCGTGCTTTTCAATACCTGGTTCCTTCATCATATCTTTTGTCTTCCAAAAAAAAAAGCTTCAACCCGTGCTAGATTATTATCTAATGACTTATAGAAGAACCCTGTTTAAGGGAGAGCATACTTTATACATGGTGGATTTTATGTTTCAAAACTTCCAATACTGTTAAAATCGATTTGTTTACGATTAGAAACTGTGATGGACAAAACATGCTTGGATTTGCTTGGATATCAACTCTCCCAAACTATTTCTTTGCTCCAAGTTCACCTTTGGAAGTATTTCAGCACCTGCAGAAATACTTTTTTGGAGGAAGAAGAAGCCAGTGAGTAAAGGCAGAACAACGTGTCTCATACTTGATGAAGGTGAATGAAGACATGCCAGTGAATGAGAGCACATTATAAATCTACTGGGCCAAATATAGCATGGATATGGAACAGCTGGCTATGCCTGCCACTCCCACTCATATTCTACTACATCCACTGACATCTAAGTACGTACTAGTTATTACATGTTAAAGTTTGAAGAATCCATCCATCAATTCTATGAGTTAAGTATTACTCTCAGCATATGGTTCTCTTGTGCACAGATGGATCCATTTCTGCAGCCTATATTCCGAGTAATAATCACAAGTAATATCCTTGGACTTCACTGTGATCTCATGCAACTTTAATTCCACTGGCTTGAACAAAGTTCCCGATTTACAAAACTGTGAAGGAGCTCTGGACCCTTGTTTTCAGAGACCTCAGTCACACTTGGACACTTGGTAGCAGTCGCACTATTGGACAAGAAAATGTTTATGTGATCATAAGCGTTACCATATACTGAAATATTAAACTGAAGATGAACATATTATTCACAGTATTTATCAAGAAAACTAAAGAACTGTTAGCCAGTGAAAACAACAAACACAATTTGTTCAGCAAAAAAACCCTTTTACTTCTGTTCCTCTACAGAAGTTGGTTGTGTTTTGGTTGTTTGGGGTTTGTTTTTTTAAATGAACTGATTAAAAGAAAGGCAACTCTGGGGGATGCAAGGCAATTTAACAATGGTGGAAGTTTTAACTTCAGAAATGCAAAGCTTCTTAAAACATACTCAGGAAAACAAGCTGTATGCACTGATAAAATTGTATGCACTGATAATTCCCCCGTATCTACACTTTACTACAAAGTACAGGTATTGTTATGTTAAATAGAAAAATACTTTTCAGTAATTCACTGAAATCCTATTTCCCAGCAACTCTTTCAAGACGGGTAATGTTATTGAAGTGTACCGGTGTTTTCATAATGCACGATTACAGACCTTGTTAATAAGAAAAACTAAATGAACAAAGAACCTGTTAAGAAACTTCAGATATGCCCATCTCTAGGTCACCAGTCCTGAAAGGCTAACAGATGAAATGAGAATTTTCCTGTGAACTGGCAGGGGAGTAAGAGGCTTTTGCCCCCATTAGCACAGGCCAGCATCAAACTCAGCACTGTGTAACTGTACAGTTCACACCATTAACATGCACCAGACCACTCAGCAGGAACACTGCAGCATCCCAAAGTAGACCTCAGCCATGGCTCTTCTTCCATTCCATAGTGAAGGAACAGACGTATGAAATACAGACTGTGCAGAAAAGCCCTGTGCAGAGACAGACACCAAAGCTGCAGAAACACTTTTCTTGCACAGCATCTGACATGCCCTAAATGCATGTCAAGCAGTTGGCCAAGGAGATTAGTGATGGCCTAGACCTTTGCAGAGTTTCTCCAAAGCCATGTCACTGTGTCTTGGGTTGAGCTGGCAAATTGCCAGCTGCCCAACACAGAGTCAGAGTGGTCATCCCCTCCCCCCGCTGAGAAGAGGGAGGAAAAGAAAAAAAAACCTGTGGAAATTCAAACTAGGTTTAAATTCAAACTATTATATATATTTATAAAGAAAAGAGAGAATTAAGAAAAAACAACAATATAACACACACACAAGTTAGATATAACAACAATTTTTTACTTCCCACTGAAACCAGATTTCATTACTTTAGATTCATAAGATACTCTAAAAGACACCTAGCAAGGCAAAAGAGAGAGCATAACAACAAAATGTTTCTACTTCCCTGAAACTAAAACAAAATATGATGTAGCAGCAGCAGAAGCAAGGCCCAGGACAGCCAGGGCAGCAGCAGCTTTTCCTGCCTCCACTGCAGACATGATGGAACTCAGAAACTCCTCCTACCTATCTCAGGTTTGCATCATCTGGTATGAAATATTTCTTTGGTTGCTTAAGTCAGGTGACACATGTCTCTCCTAATCGACGTAGATTGTCTGAGCCTACTAATTTAAGGCATAGCTAAAACTACCACACACTGGAAAAAATGTGTTGATATTCTTGTCTATGTTTGTCTACAATCATGCATTTAGGGTGCCTAAATTTCTATTTCTGTCAATCTAGTATTTTCTACAGGTCTTAAATTTATTGCATCAGAAATGCTGAATAATTGCAAGATTTGAACAAGAGGGTGAGGTAATGAAGATATTATACAAGTAGAAAGATCACACTAAGCACATGTTGCTGTTTGACATTTCCTCTGAACCACAGTCTTCCTGTGAGGATTGGAGTATTTGATACAGTTAGCTACAGACCACAGAAAATCCAAATGTCTCATATATTTTAATTAAAGAAAATTAAATGTATACTATTAAATTACGAGAATTGGTATTTCTCCTGCAGTGCTTCTTTCAACCAGGAATCAGTCTTATCTGTTGTCTTCATGAATACTGAAATAATTAATTGATTAGTCAAATGTTAACAATTGTTACTCAGGCTGTGTCATGAGATTATGTACTCACACTGAGAATCAATGGTAATTAAGTAGTTGATCAATACAGGCACCTTTTCAATGTGTACAAAGCTCCAAAATACCAGTTCAGTTGAAAAACTAAACATGATGAGTGAAAAGTCTTCATTGAAAGTGAGTTTTCATCACTGAAAACTATTTTCTCCTCAGTGTAATGCTCAAAAATGTATTCTTTTCAGTTTTTGATATGGAGTAGAGGACTCCATGAAACTGACAATGTGTAGTTTAGATTTAAGAATAAAAATCTCTATTAGACATTGTATCCTATCATAGATAAAATCTGAGTAAAGCAGATTGGTATTCAAGTAATTCTCGTGCCAACTGAAAAAACAAAGCAAGGCAATGGAACATACTCAGTTATCAGTGTCTTTAATCAACACATTTTTGCAGGGATCAAGTTGAAGCATTTCTGATGGACATTTCTGTACTGTATGACAATTTAAAAAAACTTACAAAAAGTATTTCTAACATGATTCCCATTAAAACTGTCCTGTCAACCATGGAACTTATCTGTCTGGTCAGGAACATGTTATTAATACATAGTACTGCTTTAATTTTACATATACATGCAAGGATATATACACACGTTTCCATGTATGAAAACACAAAAGTGCACTAAATTGATTATGAGATTTATCTCATTAAATCAAGAAACTTGTGCTAACAATTTTTAAACCATACACTTGTTTCTACATATTTTAAAATTGGTTTGCTTTGCAATAATTCCTACTTTTTCACTAGTAAATTGCAAAAATATTTACAAACCCCAAAGTGGTATTTAAAATTTCCCATACTTATAGTGATACTTGAAGTAACATTCCCAAGTTCCAGTGCATATAGTCTTAAATAAAAAGTACAATATAGTTAGAAGAGAACCCTCAGTGAATCTGAAAGTTATATATATATTTTTTTGGTATGACCTGAACATTCCGTATCTTCTTACAAGAGTGATGTCAAACTTCTGATATAAAATTTTTATCAGCTGTTTAAAACTAAAATGAAACCCTATACAGCTCATAACCATTGATATTCTATCTTGGTTTGTCTTTTATTTGATCATTACAGAAAATAAAATTTTGCTTTTTCACATGATTAGATAAAAAACTTGAAATAGACAGAAAAGGACAGATTTATTAAAAGTTTCAGAGAAACTCTAGGAGTTAAAATGTTTCCTACCAACCTTTGTTACATGATCTGAACTCTATGTTTTATATCACATAAATATATAAAACCCACAACACTATGATAAGCAACATTTTTCCTTTTCAATTAACTGTACTGAGTATTTTACTAGTGATTCTTCCTCTAAGGCTGATGTATGTGTATGGAACATGTTTAAATTTGCATGCACAAATATAGTATTTTCATATAAAGACTAGTATTTTTCTGAATAAAGACCAAATAGGATGTTAATGATACAAGTTTTGCTCTTGTTGTTACTGATGTTAGGGAAAAAAAACAACCCAGAAAAGCCTTGAAGAAAAATGGTTTGTAGACTGAAGAGGATTTATTCAGTGTTTAAATTAAAGCACATAATAGTGTGACTCTGAGTAACTTTAATTCTGCTGAAATACAAACATAATCATCTACTCTGTACAAACTGGGGCCATTGCCTCTTCTTTCTCATTTCCTAATATGCTTGATTAACAAACATAACAAGGCATCTTTTGTCTGAAAGTTTCCTTCATTAAGCTAACAAGTAGGACAAAAAATGATGAAGCACTTGCTATAGGTTTGCATGCACTCTAAAATAACCATTCTCTCAGCCTTGCTGCACTGCTTGGAGAATTTCAGCAGGTTTGTGTAGGAAATATATCGGCCTGTCCTGACTAGAAAAAATATAAACCATAATTTTAGCTGTAGTTTTCATTCCTTTTATACTGACCAATAACTCAGCTTTCTTATATCTGCCAATGCAGCCTTTATAACATGGTTTGGTTTGTACTGGCATTTGTGGACCATTTTTCTTTAAGTGTCATGTATCTCAAACAGCTTTACAAAATGAATTACTGTGTTCGAACAAGCATTTCTGCAGTAAGATATGAAGCACCTGGATCAATCTGTAGGTAGTAATAAGAGAAGGAACATGATGGTTTGTAGTTGTGGATTAACCTTTGGAGTTTTCAAATATGGAATTCAACAACCACCAACTGAAAGAAAACCCCAACATAATGGCTTACATAAAGGATAAAATCTCTAACAATACAATGTCCCCTTATCGAGTTTGCTCTGAGACCTTTCTAACTCAAGTTTTAAAAGCATGATGTAGGTCCCAAACATAGTCTTCACTCACATGCATTAGAAGGAATTCTGCAACTCTTAACTTCTAAACATTTGCAAAGATGGAGTAATAAATGTTTTTTGGGCTCAGATATAAGTATAACCCAACAATCACTGCTTTTGAGCATTTCCTAAGAGTTACTGAGTCTTAAACAGAGAGTCCCTGAAAGGACAAATCCAACATTTTTAATTTTATATCTCTTACTTTGGATATTAATTTCCTTTGAAACAGGAGTATACAAAATAAAAACCCTACTTCCGTAGTCTTTGGGTTATTAGAATATGGTGTAGTATCATGATTACACATCGAAGTATTGAAAAAAGTGTAAACACAAGTAGGTAAAATACAAAGACTTCCACAGATATGCCAGTGGTTTTTTAAACTGAGTATTCAAAAAGTTTAATAATTAATTGATAGCTGTATTATAACAGCAATAAATTAAGATGTAATTAACTGAATTATAAACATTTCTTATGAATAAACGAAAGACTGAAATTCATTAGCATATAAAAACACATACAAGTTTAGGTCTATAAATACACTCAAAGAAGACTTTTAACTGCAGAAACCAAAATGTACAATATCATCCAGAACTCATGAAAGCAAATACAATGATATCAGGACATTCCTTCAATTTCATATAGTTTTCCCAACTAGCAATCTTATCATTATAGCTCATATAATTTCTGATTTGATATACTATGGGCTATTTTCAATCTCAAGTTATCTCAAAAAGCCCAGCTACCACTGTCTTAGAAAATATTTCTGTTGACTTCAAATTTTCTCTGGTTTATGTAGTGCAATTCAGGCAAATATAAGATCAACATATTTATTACAAAGTTTTATTGCCTAAAACTAAAGTTTAATTAACTTCTTTATGTTAAGTGGAGGACACCACTTTTGTTCTAGTAAAAGACCTCAGTAATATTTTCAGGACAGGGAGGGGAGGAAGAGTAATTTCTAAGAAAAGAAAAAGTAAAAAATAAAAGCAGTAGTATAAGAAGCACAATAAAATGGAAGAAGCACCATGACCACAAGACCAAAAAACAGTTTTAAAAACATGGTAGCACAAGAAAAAGATGAATGTTGAACCGCACACAGCAAACAAAAGCCATAATGAAAACTGCTCACTCACACTGTATTTTATTCTAAAAACATGTGGAGTTCATGTTTTCAGTCTGTTAGTACTGAACACCAGAAACGGCTTTAAATTTCAAAAACCAGTAACATCCATGACATTTCTCTCTATGACAAGAACTACCTACAATATTATTTATTAAGTATAACCATGAAAATTTTACTGTTACCAGCTGTGGTATTTTAAAAAACTACTAACCCATCTCTATCCACTGATTACCACTGGCAGCAGGCAGCTTTCCTGCACAGGAGGCTGGAGAGGTGCTCTTTTAAAATCCGAGCATGAGATTCTGAACTTGGCTTGAGTCTTCACATTGACTTCAAAGCATTGATGATACTTCACCTACCTAATTGTTTTCTCTGGTCTTCCAGAATTAGTGATTCCATATAGAAGAGATTTAGCACCTTAAGGTATTAGCAAGTACTTCATGAAAAAATAAAAAATGTGTCTTATAAAAATACCCATAATTATCATAGCAAATGGAGTTAATAGACCTACAGAGATCAACACTCCTGTTCATTACAAAATGGTAATACACACCAGAGACTTTTTTTTTCAAGTTCACCAAGTATTTTTTCTCAATTTGACATTTGCTGCAATTTATGATTACTGAATTCAAATTAAGGCTAGACATTAACACAGCCCCTTTCTGCATGTGAAGGGTAGGCATGGCTGTGAGATGCCCAGGAAAGAAATGCTTACTCAAGAATTGAAGCTCCTTTCTGCTTCTCCCACAGTTTTAAGAGTCAGACAGAAATCAGTGACAGGCAGACTTGAACTTTTTATGCTCTCCTTCCCCACAGTGGGGCAGCTCCAGTTCCTTCCAACAGGATGAGGAGAAACAATGACTCCTAAGCTTGCTTTCACATACTTCAATGGCTTTCACATACACCCTTGTGCAATGGATAAACACCCATGTGCTCCCTGCTTCTTTTAGTCATGCCAAGAAAGGGGAGGGAATACTCTGCACCTCTTTCTTCTTGTATGCAAACCCAAATTGCTCCCAAGCAAATGCAAACGCTTCTTCCCACTATAAAATATCCCAAAGTGAAGTACTAAGTGACCAAAAAAGTAGGCAAAAAACAACCAACGTAAACAGAGTGGTTCAAATTAAATTAAAGACCTACTCGCTGCAAATTACCTGTGTACGTGAGGATGTATTTTGGAGACATAGAATTAAATTAGCGTGAGAAATTTTTTGGAAACTTAAGCAGTGAAAGAAAATAAAAGCTAAATTACATATAATCACACCCTCATGTCATCTTTCAGAGTATGTCAAATTGGAGCACTTAAGAAAATGGAGGAAATCTAAATGTGGTCCTGGACGGGTGGAACCTGGCTCTATTTCAAAGGACTTTTTCTCCAGTTGTCTGCTGCCCCTTTTACAACTGATAATGGAGACTCAGGTCTGGTCAGCTTCAAACTGGCATTTGTCTTTGATGACTAATTTCTTCTGTGCCAACATATCTCTTCAGGCAGCTAGTTTCTGATAAAGTTTACTCCCCGACCCCCCAAAAAAAAGGTCTACTATGAACAAGTAATATGAAACCAATCTAAATACATTTACCTTTCCCAACATTAACTTTTAAATCACACAAACTAATCAGGCCTTTGTAATTTGCAAAACCTGGAAAATGCCAGAGCTACATGAAAAAATGATTCAAATTGTGACAGTCTTCCTTTGTGTTCAATGCATTATCCTTTACTGATGGTTGCTCTGATGACAGGGTAGTGGATTATGAAGGCTCAGCTGCCTAAGTTGGTGATAAGTTTTAACAGCTGAAGGTGATTTGTTTCTGGTCGAAATCTTACAACCTCTTCTTCTGCAGGCCAGTTTCAATATTGTACTAACTAGTGTTCCTGCAAATGAAGTGAATTGCAGATATGAGGGAGACAGGCCTGATATTATCTGGGGAAGCTGGTGTTTTCAAATCTTACAGCAGATCCTTGGACTCATATGTGTTTTGTCAAGCTTGAATAATGTGAATGCATATGAATTTTCTTATGAATATGAAATTCATATATATGAATATGAAAAAGAATTCCATCTTCACTTGAAGATATATTGATCATTTTAGAAATACAGAAAATTTTTTCTAAATTCACCAGGACATTGTGACATGATTTTCTGCTCAACAAAGAAAACTACTGAAACATCACTGCCAAACAGATACTGTTAAAGTATGACTTAACAAAGCTCATAATCCAAGGGCTAAATCAGATTATTTCATGTGAATAATTTTAGTAAAGCAAACAGTCCATATTATTGCAGGCAAATTTCAGCTTTGGTACTACAAACTGTTAGATCTAAGTGCACAGCTATATCTGTGTCTTTAGGTGAGATTATTGCACAGTACCAACATCATATAAAATGTGGCTACAGTTCAGTGGTAGTGCAATGATACCTACAGGTAATTTTCAGTACTGTTTTTCTTCCCACATAAGAAGCCTGAACACAAAATATTCTTTTATACTGTACTGAATCTACAGTACAGGACTTTTGTCTTCAATTCTGCAGATTTTATCAGTCAAGTCGACCTAATAAATCACTTGCGCACCATCATCACTGGCTTTAATGTAGGAAAAAAACATTAAAGGAAAAGAGCCAAAAACTTGCAACCTAGGTAAAAATAAGTCACTGTAGTTATACCTCCATTAAAAACAAACAAACCAAAAAAAATAAAGTAAATGTAATGTCCGTTTCCTGCAAAGGACTGAAACAGAAGAACTTCAGAAGAACAAAAGATACAAGCCTAACTAGAAAGTCAGGGATTGTCTCTAGATCCCAGCAATCCTAATGAGATCAGGAAGCTTTTATTACAGAACCCAATAAAATCACAGCCTTTTCAGGAATTACTGAATAGGCTGGCATAAGCAGTGCTAGAAGAAAGCAGATAACCTTGAAAAAATAATTTGCCAGCTACAACTGGTATGAAAATCTAAGTAATATGCCTGCTATACACAGTACAACAATCTCAAATTAAAAAGAAAACCCTCTCTCAAAGACTTCACTGATGATTTAACCATTTTTTCCTAGCCATACAAATGAACAGGTGCAAGGTTGTGAAAGTGCTGTTAAAGAAATGCTCTCTTTGCCAGAATGCAAAGAGAGAAGAAACAATTTCCATGAATGCAGTCATAAAAATGCCTAGAAGTTAACGTTATTTCTTTAGCTAAATAAATAAACTAAATGTAAGATAGTGATTTTAACTCTAACCAGATATATTTACGGTGATTGACTTTTACCACATAATGAATTTTTGCTTATCAGATAAGATGTTTAAAAAGAATATTATCCAGTACACTTTGCAAGGCAATACCCTCATCAACTTTCACTTGTTGTCAGGCATATGAAAGCTGCGGAGCAGAACTTTAAGACAAATTATAAAGACATGCAGTTGTTTAACGGCTCATGATATTTTTCTGATTTTGTAACATAAAAGTCAATTATTTGAGCTAGGGTATTAGCTGTCAATTGCAAGTATTCATGTTTTCTTTTTTCCCCAATCATTATGAAAGTCTGAATTACCATCAGCAGCTTATCATATCATATGGAGCACTATATAACTCACTATGAACAATTAATAGATTATGATACAACTTTTCTCACTCCAAACTGAGAAATAAAACCTTAGAAAACAATGATAGGGAAGAATGAGATCAGGCTTTTAGGCACAACCACAAGCAATCTAGAGACAAACTCTGCTGCCTTTGTTGTCCCCATCCTGAGCTAATGGCTCATCGCAGTAATCTACAATATTCACTACAGCTTCACAAAAGCTGTGCCTATGTTCCCAGGACTGGAAAAGAAACACTTTCGTCACATTTAATACATTATGAGTGGTTACTCCCCTCTGTGAACTTTCCACCTATGGAGTTTCCAACAGAGGCAGAAGTTTTTTTCACAACTCACTAATCAAATACACAAACTGCTGTTGAGTGCGAACTTAAGTTCTGTGCACAGGAGCCCATTTCTTCCCAAAATGCACAGACTCCCTTTGCTGGTTCCAATCTCTCTATTCCACACTGTGGTTCACTTGCTGCAGCACAGGCAGTGAGACCCACACTGATCCAGCCTAGGGCTGAGTGGTTACAGCACAAGGCCCTCAAACTGGGGAACTCACATGCTGAAGACCTAAAATACAGCTGTCAGTGTCTCTGTTAATGCACAGCCATAAAACTGCGAACCACAGGAGAGCTGGCCTGTCCTTCAGGCAGTGAGACACACATAGGGTAGGCAATCTGAGCCGGGCTATGAGTGCTCTGATGAAATCCCTGTGTATGTACATTTTTCTGTTTTTAATGTCTACTTTGCAAGTATTTATAATAGGAGGAAATGTGTGAGGGAGAAATGCTTAACTGTTCCCTGTAATTCACTCTATACTCTTTATGATGAGTTTTATTGCTAAAATATTTTTAGTATTAAATTTTTAATGAAAATTTACAAAATATCTAGTATGCTGAGAGTGAATGTTAAGTTATGCAATACAGAACACACGTTTGGCCCTTGTAAAGTTGTTACAGCTGTTATCATGAACACTGACCATTCAACAGCAGCTACCTGTTACACTATACTTCTGTTATTTAGGTAAGGAAGTAACTGTAGCACTGGAGATGCTTACCAAATACTCTCAGTTATTTTTAAAATAAAGTAGGACTAAAAGTAATGAAAAGCCTTGAAAATTACTGCTCTATTATCAACTTTTAATTTAGCACCTTAGTGGCACAGATACTGAGCATACTGCAGAAACTAGAAAACTAAGATGTAAAAGACAGCTGAATCAGGTAGGCAGTGGTAAAATCAGAATGCAGTAAAACGGTAACTCTTCAGTACCCTTCAGAAGGACTCCAAAAATACCTTCAGGATTTCTTATTATGTGGAGGCAACTTTCTGAGAACTGAGCTTTCTAGGAGTTGTGGAGCTTCTCAAACAAGAATGAAAAACAGGTGTTTGCAGGTAGAGGGGCAAGCTAACAATTTACAAGAGAAGATAAGAAAGAGCATGTTTTTCTTCTTAGCCACTTCACCACTACAAAAAAAAAAAAAAAAAAAAAAGAAAAAGAAAGAACTAAGGAGGAAGAGAAAGCAGAAATAAAGAAAAACATTAAAGTACTTCTGATGCCTTGTGAGAAGCAGATCAGAAAATGGCATGTCAACCTATTGTAATTAGGTGTATTTTATATGTTACAGGACACTTCAACAGTACGAGTAACTTCAACAGGCAAGTAATTATTATAAACACATAGAAAATGCATTTTAGGGGATGGGAAAATATCATCGCTTTAGGAACTTTGTACTAACTACATACCATTACATTCCACTAAAAATTACAATTATTACCATGTTTATCTTACTCAAAAAGTCATTAAGATTTTTACCTGGTAATACTCAAATGTATTTTTACTCTGTATCTCTTCACCAAACTGACCACTCACTAACTACTAAAATTATTCTACTATACTGTTGTAGAAAGATTAATACTGTCAGGGAAAGTACAAGTCTCTGAAATGTTGTCAAAACAAAGAATATTGATCTTCTTAAAACACTGAAGTTAGTATATAAATCACACAAAAATGATTGACATTAATATGTGCCTTTTGTGCAAATGCACTTTATCATTTACCTTTCTGACAGTAATAGCAATTTATTATACTGCATGGCACCTTAACATACTCTACAGACAATTTTTTCAATTTCAGAATTTCCATTAAAAAAAAGAAGTTGTTGAGCAAAAAGAAAATTAACTCTCTTTATTCAGTTTGATTTAATCCCTTGTCAGTTTGGTGCATTTTTTATGATTCTTTGTATAAATAAGAAGTTGAAAAGAGCTATTCTAATGGTAATTTGGATCAACCTTACAAACATATGATTCCAGGTTTCTAAAAGAGGCCCACTTAAGGGGGCTTTAAAACTGAACAAAAAGAGCCCTAGGGCTCTACAACTCACATTTAACCTACTTACATGAAAAAGGAACTGCTTTGGTTAAGAATAAACTTCCACAAGCTCAGGTTCAAACCAAACATGCCAGCATATTAGTGAGGAAATGAAACAGCAAATAGTAACTCTTTTCATACTTGTAAAAGAATACTGTATTTACTCAAACGCTTTGGCAGAAATTCTTATTTTAATTAAATTGCATTTACTGCAATAACATTTTCATAATTAAGAAAAAATAACCAATTCTTTTTAAAGACCTATGAAAATCAGAGCAACCTAAAATATACGGAGAAAACATGTAATTGTGAAAATAAATGTCTGACTAACTTGAGACATGAGTCAGAAAAAAATGATAGTGTATTTTTTGTGCTGGGATACCTATGCAATGCAGCCACAGTAATTAACACCTCTCTGTTCAGAAATCATTGTAACCTGTACACAATTTAAAACTGTGCTTTTGTTGGATGTGTCTTTCTTTCCTTCTAAGTAAATCGACTTGCTGCCATCATACATGCTTTTCCTTTAGGTTCACCTATCAAAAACAGTGCTGGAATATTCTTAGAAATTAAGATTTCATTTACTTCATTCCGCTGTTCAAAGTGATAAAGAGAAAGAAGGGAAAGACACTTTCTTTGAAGACCTCTACCACTGGCCACTACATTGCAGAAATCAAAGAGTGCCTATGAAGGTTTTCACTGAGCACTTTGTGTAGGGATGATGTTGGAGAAAAGGAAGTGTTCAATGTGAGCACAAGGGTGAGGATGTACATTAAATATAATAGAAGCAGCTCAAAATGAAAAGAACAAAAAAGGTAATTACGCCTCCATGAAATGGTCAGGATCATTCAATCCATATGCTGGCAAGCTACCTTAGTTTAAAATGTATGCCTACATTCCTGAGGTCCTCATCATAGGGTGAAATGTATCAGATCAGTTTTAGACATGTGTCATTGATTAGTTTTAATACTTATTAAGAACACTTTTGGTATGGAAAAAATGACACAATCTACAGTAACACTTTCTATTGTACATGTTCACCATCCAAGTGCTTTATCACTTCAATCTCATCCTTCACCAGGTCATTTAAATATACATTTAATTGAAAACAATAGTGCAGCTGCTGCTTGTTTGCACTGTTTCTAGAGTTACTTAGCAATTTAACTAGTTCACTGCTTGCAGAAAGGAACAGGAGGCATAGAAAAACTCTGGAAAACACATAGGCACAGAAGCAAATGTCCTCATTTTCAGCTGTCAAGGCCTACCCTTGCTCACCATTAGTCCTGCTGGTCAGGTATACTGGAAAGTCCTTGTTCTAACTGGAAATTTATTCATCAGCAGTTGATAACCATTTGCCCTTACACCAACATTGTCATTTCAATCAAATTGCTCTTTTCCCTCTCTAGAGTTTTTCTCCTTCAGATAGTTATAAGAAATAATCACTGTCTCATCCTTCTTTTTTTAGCAGTCTAAACAAACTGAGATGTTTCCTGCATGACCCATGAGCTTGAGTGTCAGGCTCAGCCTAGACATGGTAGCATCCCAGCCACCTTCTGTGCAGGCTACAGTGCCTTGCTCAGGAATACCACGACATGTTCCCAGCTATGAAGGACTGGATCAAAGCACACTTTAACGTTAGACACAGCTGTCAATATAAAAATAGTTTGTTCCTGTTCAATAGGCTGTTTCTTCCCATGATCATCCTAACAGACCTTCCTTATCCTTGTTTCATTCTGAATTTGTCTCCCCTGAATACAGGTGATCAGAGGTGATCACACCAATGTCTAACATAGCACTTTACCCATCTCTACCAGAAATCTGCCCCAATAAAAATCTGCAGATGTTTCCTGTCATTATTGTCACACCACCTCTTGGTAGTAACTATTTGTCAGTCCCCTCTTCAGTAGCTGTCACAGTCCCCTCTCTGCTGTTCAGCTGGGTACAAGGGACTTCATGCACCCATCCTTCTGTAGCACACCTGACACTCCAACCATCAAGGCCACATACCTTTTCTCAAAATGCTGCAACTTTTTGTAGCAACGCTGACTCTCCCTTTCTGGTTATCAGAAAATTAACCTTATTGTATGACTAATCACAGCATGCAATAAGAAAACATTAAATTAGATCTCAAAACCAATCCAACAGGTCCTTTGTTTTCTTTCACCATTTCTTTCAGAATCCTATTGCCTTGACTGTGGCACCTTTATCTCTCCTAAGATTATTTTGCACAGCAGTGTCTGTCACTTCTATATTCATACTCCTCTTGCCAATTACTCAACATCATTTTTCTTGATTGAATACAACATGTTTGGTTCAAGTGTGAGATGCTTATGAGCAATTTTTAGTCTCTGCCTCTCTGTACTGCACAGCTGTTATAATTTTCCTTGTACCGTTTTTATTTATAAAGTTGAAAACCTTGAATGTTTGTCTTCATATCATTTGCAAAGTCTAAGATGCTTTACTTTTTGGCCATTCTCACTTCTCTAATAAGACTTCAATCCTTATGGCTTCTCTGCTTAGTATCAATGCTCTTCTTGAGCTGGTGAGGGAAAGATCTAGAGGGGAATCCAGGGGAGCAGCTGATGTCACTTGGTCTGTTCAGCCTGGAGAACAGGAGACTGAGGGAAGACCTCATTGCAGTCTACAAATTCCTTGTGAGGAGGAGAGGAGGTGCAGACACTGGTTTCTTCAGTCTGGTGACCCATGACGGATCCCAAGAAAATGGCCTGAACTTGTGTCTGGGAAGGTTTAGACTGGATATTAGAAAGAGATTCTTCACCCCAAGAGGGGTGGCTGGATGCTGGAATAGGCTTTCTAGGGAAGTGGTCACAGCATCAAACCTGACAGAGTTCAAGAAGCATTTGGACAATGTCTTATGGTACATGGTGTGATTCTTGGTATTGTCAGGTGCAGGGCTAGGAGTTGGATTTCAATGATCCTTGTGGGTCCCTTCCCATTCTATGATTCTACGACTCCTCACTTGGCCCCAGAGTCCCTCTGAACTTAAAAACGTTTCTTTTAGCTGCTCCTTTAGAAATAAAGTTCAATATCTGCACCTATGACTGCAAAAATTTCCCTGTTTGTCTTACACTTAATTCTTCAAGCCACAGGTCTTTACTCTGAGATGCCTTTTAAAGACACTATAAAAGACTTTCATCTTCCTATCAAAATATGAGAATTTCTATCCACATATACTTCTCTTATTCAAATACATCCTTACTTGTAGCAACAGAGTATTTATCTTCCCTTAGAAAAAAAGCCAAGCAATTCAATTTACAGCTTATAACAGCTCAATATACAGCTTTGTTTTCTGCTTCTCTGGATTTTCCTTATTAGTTCTGGCTGTAACTGTACTCTAACCATGGTTTGATTTCTTATTGATCTTCCCATTTCCAAATTGGAAAAGTTGAATTCAGGAATAAAACTTGAAAAGAAGTGTACATAAATGTACATTTGGTGTATGTGTCTGTGTACATCTAAGGCTAGGTTTACACAATTATAAGCCATTTCTTTACAGTTTAATCTCATTCTGCAGCAAAATTTCATTGGTTCACTGTGTTTTTCAAGGTTTCCTTTAAAAATAAAAAGGTCATCTTTTTCTGATCTCTCAATTAAATGTCTTGATCTCTGATCACACAGTCAACAGTAACACCGCTGTTCTATTGTAATGTTGCCTTCTTCTCAGTTTTTTTCCCAGACCTTGACAGGAATCTATGGTAGATGACATCATTACCTGTCCCAAAATGAACCCTTGTCTGTGGATTGCTTTTAGCCCTTCTGCTGCCCAATGCATTCATTCTTTTCAATGGATGAACATCCAACAGCATGTCATGCGTTTCTCAGACACTGGTGAAGATCATCTAGCAGTCTGCAGCTTACAGTTTCCTATCTTCTGCAATTTCTAGCTGTTTCTCGCTCCTAGCCTCTCTATTATCTCTCTCTTGCTTTCTGGAGATAGTATATCAAAAAATTGCTGCAGAGCAGCTATCTTTAGACTGTGGATTTCTCTTCTTTATTTTCAGCTCACCAAGTCCCTATCTCAGTTTTATTTCTTCCCCATTATTAGATTTCTTCCTCTGCTTTGCTAGTGGGTCATTCTTTGTAGCCAGAAAATCTGGTCCCTCCACATACTTGCCCATTAGACATGTGCAGATCTGGAGATGCTCATACAATGGAACTCTCTCCCTCTTTTTTTCATCACATGTTCACGTTCTCATCTGAACTGCTGTGCCACTCAGGCACACACTTCCATTCCTCAGCTCTTTTCTTTCAGAGGTTTTACATATAGGAGTTTTCATTCCTTTGGACCTTACTTTTGAGAATGCTATGTTTAATTTATTCACTGTTAAACTTTCCTGAATTTGCAAGTGTTCAGACAAAGAAATGTTTTAATTAGGCAATACATCCATCTCATATTTGTCTGATATGTTTCAGATGTTGAAAGGTATGATATAAATTACAAAGAAAATCTAAATTACACAAATTCATCTAGAAAATGAAATATGATTACATAAGGTGTCTTAATGCCTGAATGAGCATAGTTCAGATTCTCTGAACAACAACTTGCCTCCCATTTCTGTCCAGAGAAATAATGTGTTCAGTTGCATCATTTATTTATTTGAATTATTGCTATATTAAAGTAAATAATGAAATATCCAATGTCTATTTACTATAAAAAACAGAAACATTTTTATCTTTAAAAATCCTTTTTTTCCTCCATATGTATGCACTTAGCATACTAAAACTAAGACTTCAGTTAATGAAATTACTGCATGTTTAAGAAAAAAGTAAATTAATGGTTCACAAAATACTGTCTGGGAAAGAAAAACAGCACAGGGCAAAATCATTAAGACAACTTACACATAAAGCCTTTTCCTTTGGTTTTTTTAATGTTTTCTTTAATGAAATTTTCTTCTGAACATCGTCCTGTATATGGTATCAGATTCTGTCTGTTCACTCAAGTAATATTTTGTTTTCAGCTCTGGCAGTCTGCATGTCAACTCCTACTGCTTGGCAAGATGGAGGCTCTCACATGTTCACAATTTAGAAACCTCCACTTTGCAGCCAGTTAATCAGATGTAACACAGGGTTTGAGTGTGCTTTTTATAGAAAGCACAATAAAAGATAAACAGCTTTATGCCCTGAGAACGGGTAGTCTTAACTGCTCTTGGGTGCTTTAGAGACCAAAACTCATGAGGGACAAGACACTCCCTGTCCATGGCAATTGGATTGGCAGTAGGATGAGGAGGGAGGGATGGCCCAAAGGCCCCAACCACAACAGTATCTCCAGAGCTCCCTGGATATGAAGTGACCCAGGCATCCTTCAAGAGGAAGACGCAGAATCACAGCTGAACCCAGCTTGGGCCATCTAACACCTCTATGCCATTGCCACCATAGTAACATAAATAAGGTCAGGACAGGTACCAGCTCTCAAGAACTACTGCATACTATAGTCCTTTTTTCAAGTCAGAAAAAATGCTGTGAATATTTCATGGCATATTTAGGACATTATTAATTTTTCATTTTCTATCAAGGAATGAGTGAATAAAATCATTAATTTACAGACAGCGACTGATGTGCTTCTCTTACATAATGCATTTTGAGCCTAGATATTATGGTGATGGTACACCTGCAATATGAAAAGAATGAGAGGGAAGCATTAACAGAAAAACTGTATTTATTAACATTCTGACATTTTATTACATCTCTCAATTCTGTTAATTATACCAAGAAAGCAGACACAAAATTACATGTACTATGATATGTATGACCCTTGGACCTCAACTAGCTCTCTATAGCAACAAGAAATACAATGAAATAACCAACTATGGACATAAATAAGAAAGTATGGTTCAGGACAAATAATGATGAATGAACCTGTTAAGGAGAAGAAATAATCCAGAAGAAACTTCCATACCTGACCAGTTTAATCTGGGGGAAACTCAACTGCAAACAGGCCAATTTTGGCTGTATACAATACCATAGAGGGTGTGCTCCATTGTGAAACCCAGCACAGATCCTCGAATGTGTCCTGACTTCAAGATGGAAAGACAACTGAGTGTGACCAACTCCCCGCTCATGGAAATGATCCTGTAGGGAAATCTACTGAAAAGTGGGGAGTGGATCTTCAAAGAGCTCCCTAAACAAGGCCCTTGGGCATTCCTGAGATACGCTCTCTTGTTTAGTGTTTGCAGACTCAAAACAGCTTGTAGTGATTTTGCCATTCACACTTCAGTTCACATGCTCAGAATGACCTCTCTCCCAAACTACAGGCAAAGCAAAAACATGAAGAAAAATGGAAGAAGTCAGTATAAGTTTTGACCCTCAGACATTGGTGGCCAGTAAAAGGCATCTAGATGTGTGTAGTTTCAGTCAAGATGCAACATTTTGATGAAAAACAGGCATGTCAAAATGTACAGAAAGAAAACATTTGAAATAAAGTCTAGAAACTTACATTAAATTTATTATGTGCTACAAAGCAAGGAAAAAAATTCATAATCCAACTGCAAACTGAAGTAAACCTGGAAAATAACTTTTGCACCAAAAAGATTGAGTGATGTTTTAAAAAACAATGGAGTATCTCTCTAAAAACCTCTCTGTCACTTTCTTAGTCTATTCTGGCCACAACAGGACAACGTGAAACTAAAAGGAGTGATCTGTCTTCCTGAATGAAGAGTCTCCTCAAACACAGGGTATTTCAGGAAAAAAGAGATGATCAAGAACTGGATATTTACAGATCCTAAATGATGCTGAAAAAAATCAAAACATAAAAAAAAATAGACTTTATCTTCAATGCAATGTTTTCTCCTATACTATTCAAAGTGACTACATCTACAATATAGGGCTCATACTTAATCCATGCGGCTGTGCAGCAAAATCTATCCAATACCTTGGGCTATCAACTCTGTCCAGCTGGTCATTAATCCCCAGGAAATAATCTGCACTGCAATTGTTACTGCTTAATTAAATGTAGCGATCCATCTGACATACAGAATCAGGATCGAAAGACACCCTAATATAAGGTGACTCCTGCAGAATTGGAACTCACTACCTTTCCCTTGTAGACATAATGTTACACAATGTTTGGTTACAGTTTTTAAGTGTTATTATAAGAGGGTTCCTACTGAATACAGTGTAAATGCATATCAGTATACAAATTTAACTAAGAAAACATAAAAATGGCCAAATAACTCTAATCCTCTTCTGTATCTATTCTGAGCTCAAAGTTCCTGAAGACAAGAACTCCTTACTCATTTGGACTTGTCCTATGCCTACTATGCCTACTCTTGGCAAAATAGTGTGGTGATAGTCTTTTAAAACTAGCAGCAAAGTTGGCACAATTTGGCAAGGCAGCTCAGAGCAGACTTTCTTGCAAAAGTGAAAGAAAACAGTGTCTCTTTAGTTCTGAAAAATATGAGCACATGTACACACTTCATGGAGATGAAGAATTACTTGGCCTCTATACTGTCTCTTTAATATAAAGAAGATAACTTATCTGTACGTTAGATTTTTCTCCAAAAATAAATTAGAATTCATGTGTTTCCAGGTTTATCAGAACTATGTAAATGACAAAACTCAGTATATCAAAGCTGATTCTGTAATGACTGTAGATCTTCTGCTAACTTTGCTCATATCACCCCCATAACTCTCAACTCAGTATTTAATTTTTCACTCAGCTTAGAAAATAACCTTTTGATTGCCAACCAGCAGCAGAGAAAAGCAAACATTTAAAACTGTAAAACATGTCTGAGATAAATGAAAAGCAGTGGGCTCAACTACACATTGAACACAAGCTAAAAGGTACAAAAGGAGACAGATCCATTGTTGCCCTGGTACCTGAAGATAGAGCTGATACAGTATCAAGTTCAAAACTGAATGCAAGAAGTCCTTTCTCGAGCCATATATCAGATAGCTATCACATAGAAGAGAAACAGACTCACACTGACTTGATGGGGGGCCTTGTCTGGTATGAAAAGTCAAATCTGTCTGCCAGCCCACACACTTGCCAGACTTGTTTTTAGTGAGGCTATTCACAAGGACAAGGTCTACAACAGTGTCAGGGATAGGTTTTAGGATGTATTCAACTATCTACCTTGGGGAACTCAAAACCTCCCACTGTTGTCATCTGTACTACAGGTAAGATCTACTCTTACGTCTTCCTTACATACCAGAGTACAATAATAATCTTTGATGTGCACATCTCATTTCTCTGTTCTTTCATGTCCAGAACGACTTGCAGTTCTTTCAACTGCCATGAAGTATAAGCAATATTTCATGATTGCCCAAATGTTTTTTTCAAAGAAATCTTATGTAACAGACCTACTTATTTTTTCCATGTAGCCCCTTTCTGGTATTTGTTCTCAAAGTTTTCTACTATAATATTGTTTACACTGTCATTAATAAAGGATGAAACACTATAATTATTTCATTTTCTTTTCTTGTGTTATTCTCTGTTAAATAGTCAGTAGAAAATTCAAAACTCAGTCATTTTTTCAGAAACTATGTATTACTACAGTCTACAGAAATACTCGAAAGTGAAGTACTTATATAAATAAGAGCTGCTACATACAATTTTCACCCTGACAGTCCCCCACATTGGAAAGGATCACTAGGATATGAGTTCTTATCCTAGCGAAACAGTTTGAAGTAGGTTTCAGACTCCTGTTTTAAAAGGTTGAAAAGTTACAGTTTAAATAGTGACCTCCTGGCTGCCAGGGCACTGCTGACTCATTCAACTTGCCATTGACCAGGTCTCCCAGGTCCCTTTCCACAGAGCTGCTCTCCAGCCTCTCTAACTTCCCATTCAGGATTGGCTCATCCCAGGTGCAGAATATGTCATTTTCCCTTACTGAACATCATATGAATGGTGATTGCCCAGCCTTCTAATTTGTCAAGGTCTCTCTGCAGGGCCTCTCAGCCTTTGAGGGAGTCAACAGCTGCTCCCAATTTTGTATCATCTGCAAACTTACTTAGTATCCCTTCAAGTCCCCAACCATCATTTACAAAGAGAGGCAACCACCTCCTGAGGTGGTTTAAGCACAGCAGTGCCCGCTAGTTGAGGGAGGTGATTGTCCTGTTCTGCTCTGGTGTGCTTCACCTCAAGTGCTATGTGCAGTCTTGGGTGCCAAAACATAAGAAGGATGTAAAGCTATTAGAAAATGTCCAAAGGAGGGCAATGAAGATGGTGAAGGGCCTTGAGGGGAAGCCATATGAAGAGCGGCTGAAGGCCCTTGGTCTGTTCAGCCTGGAGGAGACTGAGGGGAGACCTCATAGCAATCCACAACTTCCTTGTGACGGGAAGAGGAAGGGTAGGCACTGATCTCTTGTCTGTGGTGACCAGTCACAGGTCCCAAGGAAATGGCCTGAAGTTGTGTCAGGCAAGGTTTAGGTCATATATTAAGAAAGGGTTCTCCACCCAGAGGGTGGGTGGGCACTGGACACAGAACCAGGCCTGATAGAGTTCAAGAAGCATTTGGACAATGTTTTGAGGTACATTGTGTGATTCTTGGGGTGTCCTGTGCACGACCAGGAGTTAGAGTACCATTATCCCTGTGGATCTATTCCAAATTGCCCATGTTGAGCTGTAGCTGCTGTCATGTAAATGGCTCTCAGCAATACTTTTTTTTCTTCTTGGGTCCAAAAATCTATGCCAGTAGGCAAAAAAGAAAACAACACAAAAAGAAAAAACGCACACAAAACCCACTTACCTAATATAATATTGCTACTTACTTACTATAACAAAACTATGCAATAGTGACTAGTTGAAGGCTGTATTTAATGGGGGAAATTTACAAATCACTTAAAGGGTGGGAAGCAGAGGTACGATGGTCCAATCTTGTGTAAAAAGTCAAGACATCCCAGTTTCATCTATTTGTATTTCATGCTAAATTAAGTTCATCTGTGAATAATTTAAGTAGAACATATTTTTTCAGGAGATAAATAAATTACACCATGTTCTAATATTCAAAAACTTTCTATCCAGACATCGTTCACTACCAAATGAACTTTTGGACTTATTGCCCATCTCATCAAATGCTTTTTTAATCTGT
This sequence comes from Pithys albifrons albifrons, assembly GCF_047495875.1. Classification (NCBI taxonomy): domain Eukaryota; kingdom Metazoa; phylum Chordata; class Aves; order Passeriformes; family Thamnophilidae; genus Pithys; species Pithys albifrons. The sequence continues at coordinate 66,992,639 of NC_092461.1, read as the reverse complement.
GTGACAATACATAGGCCTGAATTCTTTCAAGCTCAGTCACTGACTCAAGCTCCTAATATTTAAATGTCCACCTTGGAGATGCAATCTCTTATCTTTGATTTTTGAGTGTTCTTGAAGACACTTAAATGACCAAAGGCAGGTGACATGAAACATGGACCAATAGGTATAGAATCTTCAGTGATGTCTACATAGCGTCAGCTCATCAGTCTCCCCACTGGTCTGGAGGATGCCATGTTCATTTTTCAAATAGCAAAATAAAAAAGGATTTTATTTTCTTTAAAGCACAAGTAACAAGCAGAAAAACCTGCAAGTTGTGCTTAAACACAGGTGCACAACCTAAAGCTATGCATGCTTATATTTTTTAAATTAATAGATTTCAAGCTGGAGTAGCCTTTTAGCATTTCATTAGCATAATTTAATGCTTGACCAGCTCAATCAATCAATCAATCAATCAATAAATAAATAAATGGGATTCTTACCATGCTTGTTTGCAAAACCAAACTGATAACAGCTTTTGCTGAAGTGAAATAAATCTGCATTACTGAAGTACTGTAAAGAACACCATATTAAAGATACAATCCATCCACCACTCACAGCAGCCTGTAGCCGTCATTCAAGATATTTCAATGAGAGCTGTGTCAGTCTCTCAGAAACATTAGCACATGCTCTTTGCTAACCCTCCTCCCCACCCAAATGAAAAACACTGAACTCTGCTCTTGTCTTCTGGTTCAACACCATGACTTTCCCCTCCCTCCTTCTGCTCTAATAAATATTCTCTCTCTATCCCTGTTACTGACAATAATGTAGGTGAACTCTGCACCACATAGATCTGTCATTATTAATGACCACAGCAGAGAGAAACGATAGCTCACTCTTAGGAACCAAAAGGGCAAAATGCTTCAGAATTTTCCATTCACATTTTCTTTTTCAAGCATACTTACTTGGTGACTTTCCAAAGTCATGAACATGACTCAAACAAGAAAAATATCTCAGTGTTTAACCTTTCCATAGAAAATTATTTGTTTAAACAGAGGGTACTTGTTACTTGGAAAGTCTCATTTACTTATAATAATGCTATGCACAGAATTTTATAGAATATAATAAACATAACAAGATGTCTTAGTTCACATGGAAAATAATTTTGTTCCTAGCAACATTACATTTCTTTCAAACTAAAGGCTTAAACTGGGATTGTTTTCTTTGCCAATCATTCCCCTACGAACATTGCTAAACTAGAAAGCACAAGACAGCACCTGAACTAATTGTGAAAAGTGCTGCTGGAGTGGCTGTGACCATGTGACTCATACGATACCATACTCTGAACTCTCTCAGAAAGGCTGTCCAGTTAATAGCACTTTACTGGGACTGAATGTCTAGTTGTTTATAGACAGCTGATGAAATCTTGATTATATTTTTTCGCTTGAGACAGGAAACAAAGTTTGAGAAGCTACAGCAGTTTAACTGCATTGCTGCATAACCCTTGTCCCCAGCATAATGACATGCTCAGCGTATCAGGTGCTTTCCATGTACCAGAAAACACTGCATAAAGGTGCTGCATGGGAGAGACAAAGCATTTGTCTCTAGCAAATCTAGTGTTTGGAAATATCTCACACAGTGCAGGGCCTGTTTTATAACGCAAAATATCTACATTACTAGGTTTTTTGCTCAACACGTACAGGCCCACAAGTCTCCTCTTTCCTGTAACATTTACACTGCAAATAGTTCCAGATATTTTCCTATCAGCTATTCTAACTTCAACTGAGACTGTGTAATAACCATTTCTTAGTTATGCTAGGTTTATCTGAATGAACAAACCTACTTAAGAGCAAATGTTGTGTTTGCAATGGCAAACGTACCAAAAAACATGTAAATGCTAGTCATTAAGAGGAGACAAAAAATGTTCTGCTTTTCTATGTCTATATTCACAAACATTATTTTTTAATGGGTTAAAACTTTTTGTTTATGTTCCATAGTATATACTATACATATCTGTCACTCATCTTTGGCATTTATGTTGACAAAACTTGTTGTGAAGGTTATTTTGACTTGCTCAAAATGGGCTTTTTCAGAACATAAATTTTAAGGCTTAAGCAGACACGTGTTAAAACCACTAATATGTTCTGCTAAGTCTCTCTTGTCTTCACTCAGCCTTCTTACAAGGTTTTAAACACTTTTATTGACATTTGAAAATCTGAAAATGTCAGCTCTTAGCAAGTGTCACAGTCTAAAACTGTTATTAGTAGTTCTCTTAGGAAGTGTAAAAGTGTATTTTATAAGAACAATTTTGTCTTTCAACAAACCTCTTGCAAATGATGTGATAACCACAAATTCTGCACAGGAAAGAAAATAAACTAAAGATTCATCAAATCATATTTAAGAAACAATTTTTTTGTTAAGTTACATTATTTGGTGACTCAGTGGTCTGCATTTAAGTTGATACAATCACTCCTTTCCAAAGTATTGCTAGGAGGAGAAACAATGTGAGAAGGAAACTGTTCTCACAGTACTGTGCCTCTTTTCTTCCACTGCTCTCATCTCTCATCTGCTAGGTATGTATTTGAGGGGTCTGATCCCAAACCTTCTCCAGTAACAGGCACTCCAGTCATTTTACGTTAGCTTGCAGCCAAACAGGTCTCCGAGGTGTTTTACTCCTCTCATCCATCTCTGTGAACACTGAACCTTCTAGTATGAATGAACATAGAAATGCCCTGGATTGCACCTTCTCTTCACTTGCAAGCACCATCACTGCTGCCGGAAGCCAGGCTGTGGTAGGGATTAATGAACATCAGAGGTGGCAGATTTTCTTACCCTATGAGCAATGTATTAAAGTCATCCCAGACAGAGGGTGAAGAGATTTGTATCACACACCTCAAAGAGCTAAACTGCATGTGTGGATCCCCAGGCAGGAAATCCGAATGCCATGTTGCTTGTTTCAGTCCTCCACTGAAAAGGCTGAGGAGCTCCATCTTTGAACAACCAAAGACTCTCCGGAGTCAGAAGAAGCCCTTAGAGTCATGCTGGTCACATTTTACTTCATGTTATTTACAGCTCAGAATGCCTTAACAGGGGTTTGGAGGGAATATGTGAGAGGGAGCGGGAAGGAGTGTCTCATCACTTTATATAGCGGTACATTTCAATTCCAGTGTATTCATTCAAAGGCCAAGTCCTACCTACTTTTCAAGCCACACAAAATGCAAAGAACTATCAGTTAAGTATCACAGGAGCATAAAAATTATTCATTCCACAAAACTCTTCTGAAAGAAATCAGTGTGAATCACTTTATCCTTAAAACTGAGAAAACACTGTGGTTTTAAATACTCAGTATTATCATTCAAGCAAATTGGCCCAGGTCAAATGAGCAAATCTAAAAAATGAGATCACTAAATTTTCTCAGCTTGATAGCTTAGTAATAAATAATGTGCTTCTATTCAGTCTGTACATTAAGTCTTTTATGTGGCCTCAAGGCACTGTCTTGTGGCTGTGCCCATTACAGGGTAGCCATAGAAACTGACACATTTATTTCTTGGATTAGTGTGCCATTGAAAATATTAATATAATGCAGTAAATGGGGATTTAATCTAATCTACTGATGCTAGGCTGAAGTTACTAAAAGGTTGTATGCTCTTCCAGGGGAAGAAGGATTATATTTGTGGAGTACAGCTCCAGTAACGGTGGAGTAAGATGATGTTTTGGTTACAAACTCCACCTAAAAAACCTATCACATTTCCCATACTCCATTTATTCAAAAAGGTTATATGAAACACACAGATATGTCCACCAAGCAGGTACCTGTTTCATACCCTAAGCCTTCTTCTCAAAGCTAAGGTGTCAAAACTGAAAGTTATAAAGCAAGAGAAAACGGAGATGCTCTGCCTATTGTGTAAGCAAGGCAAGTGAAGCAGTATCTCACCCTGCAAAAATGCAGGGCTGTACTTCATGGACATGCCATTAGCAGGAAAGCCTATACCTGTATTACAATCAACATTTTAACAGCATTCAGTTAATACCTTCATATATTTTTTTAAAAAGCAATGTATTGAAAAGATTTTCTAAAACCTTAATTCTTGAGAAGCAAGATCTGTGGTTTTCTTAATTTGTAGGTCCCTAACAGGTCTTCCTAAATATCAGGGTTCCCATTTCAGTAGATCACATTTGACTCAAGTTCCCTGTAGTAATTCACAGTACTCAAGTTCTGACTCCCCTTTAGACTGCAGTATACTACATAAATTTAGAAGATATATTCTGACAGATGAAGCATTGTTGAAAAGCTAAGTACAGCACTTTGTCCTTGAAATGTTAACATGTAATGTCATAAAGTATTCAAATAATAATTTACTCAATCTTTCAGGGTAATTAATTAAAACGGTTTAGGTGTTAGAGAAAATCACCTTGAGCTTATAAAATTGGAATGCCTCCTCTTTTCTTTTCTGCATGCAAGCTGTTCAATGGACTTACCACATGTTTTCCCAGTTATGGTTTTTGATTTCAGCAGATAATAAATAGCCAGGATCTAATTTTGCCATGTCAAAACCGATTATGTTTCACAAGAAAAGGTGGAGTTGCTCACCTACCAGATGAAGGTGAAACATAAAACCACTTTTATTTATGTGATGTGTCCAAATTCAACTCAACCTGGCACTAGGTACTAGGAGTATGTAGACTTTAACTGTCATACAAATTTATGCATCCCTGGAAAATGTCAAATATAAACATAAATTTAATCAAGGAATGGAAACCTTTATTATCAAAGAAATAAACACAGTCTTTGACAACTAATGTAAATTATCTTAATGCATTTTTCACTTATTTTTCAGAAGGTCAAAGAAAAGAAGAAGAAACACTGAACAGAGACATTGCTGATGAAAATATTTCAGGCAAGTCCTAGACCAATTATTAATGCTGATGTTTCAAAAGGAATTTGTGCTCTTTAACAGCAGCATTGCATTCACATGTGTGAGTTCCTTTTCCCATTCATGGAAATATGGGAAATGGGATAAAACAGAAGGCTTACAACAACAGATAAACAAGCACTCTGTATTATTCTGTAGTTTTCCTCAGTTGAGTAGTCTTTGGACAGCATTTTAATGGTTGAAAAAAACCCTGCACATGATGAATAAGGATGCCACTCTCAATTAGCATGGACAAAGGATCATAGCCATATTTGGCAAATGAGGTAGCTGTGGTGTAAGAAAAGCAGGAGTATTCACAGACATTGCCACATACATCACTGTCCGCAAATCAAAACAAGTTAATGACATTTTTGTACATCTGCCCAACTACATGACTACACATTAGTCTGGCAAGTACTTATTAGACCCAAATTAAATAGCACAATTATTATAGTTCATATTTACTAAATATAGTGTTGTTAATTAATACAGCACTAAATATAGATGCTACTGCCATATAAATAAATGATGAGTACTGAACCAAAACAGTTAAAATAACCAAATATATTATCTTCATTAAGTATGTCTCAGCACTACAAATGCTACTATCCATATAGTTTCCATTAATATATATATACCATGGCAGAGGAAACATCAAACTATTATTTATTCTCCATAACAAGTGCACTGACAACACACTTGGCAACAGCTCCCAACAGCTCCCCTCTCATTCGGCCTCCGCATTGTGCACTGGTACACAATAATGTCACCAACACAGAAATACCAGCACCTATTGAACAGATGGGTCTCAGATGAATAGATCTCAATTCCAAAAACATCGCAGGTAAGACAAGCTACCATAAAACTTATTCAATAAACCTACATACCATCTGAAATACATTTGATATATCATATATAGAAATTCTATACTTTGGTCATGCAAATTGAACAAGATCTCCCACACCACCAAAGTCCAACAAGAAATCTGAAACTCACTAGTGAACAGTGGGGCAAAGACACCACAGTTCAACCCATACCCAGTACAAAATAGGATGTTGAACACTTACTACAAGGAAACTCAGTAAAGGAATATCAGTAGCACACACTAGCAATCCTTGAAAAACTCTTTCCTACTGAGAGATGCTTTCCACGTGGAATTTATGTACCAGTGGTTACTCACAAGCTTAGCATACCATGCATAAACTTCACAATTGATTAATTAATTAACTACATTAATTTTAGATGCTTGGCAGTGACAAACTAAGGCCCACTGGCAAGCCAGATGAACAAAGGAAAGGATACTTTGAGGAAACATCTGTTGTCTATCTCTACTGCTGAACTGGTCAGGCCAATTTTATGGAGGATTCCTACCCCAAAGCTCTGCATGTATTTAACCTTTAGGAAACAAACAGTAGAGACTTGCCACAATCACACCTAAGTTTCCAACTTAAATATTGCCACCAAGGCACTTTTCAGAAGATGCTATGAAGATTGAGAAAACTGGTATCTCATTTCTTTAACCCACAATTCTTATTTATCCATAGTTAGCAACATGGATCCTGAAAGATATCACTGCTAAACTTGCATTTTTTTTCTATTATATTGTTAATTATTTGTCCAAATCTGTGCAAAGCAGAACTTGGACACACTTTATTTCTGTTTTATAAAAGATTTGGCTTTAATCTGATTTTTTTTAAAGATCTCACTTTTCACTTTTATGGGATCAGTTTTCCAACAACTGAGCTTATCAGCCACATCTACACTGCTAGTAATTCAAAACCATGGCATATTTATTGATTCCAAAAACCTATTACATGATATCGCTTACATTCCTGTATTTGATTAGACTGAGTTATTGGAGGAACTAACAAAAGAGCTTATATAGATGTCATCTTACCTGACATCTAGACTATTTGCTCTTGCGTCTTTATTTGTAAGTATTGCACACACAGATCAAGTTTTGCACAAAACAAGTATCTGATGCAGCTTCATCGCCATTTTGCCATTCAACCATTAAATACCCCAACTATAAGAGATAGGTTGTAGGTATAAAACATTTATCCACTTCTTTAAGAGAATATTAATGAACAACTATGTAAAGTTGTAACGATCAGTAAGATGCATCATGAGTAAACATCATCCAATTTCAATTTAAACCTGAGCTATATACTACCACTGAATATAGTATACGTAAGATATTTATAGATGAATATAAATTATGCACATCTTTGGACAAAAAATGCCAATAAGCTTAAAACATGAGTATGTTAATTAGATTTATTTTAATCCATTATAGAAAATATTTTGACACATATCCTAAGAATAGTGTTTTGAAAACAGTCCAATGCCTTAAATATATGCAAATTTTGACAGTCAAAAATGAATACTGCATAGATGAGATACTATCATTCTTCACAATCACTGCAGCCTCTAGCTAGGTACAGATTTTTCATGACAGAAACATTTCCTTCTGTGTATCTCATATTCTCAGATTTCTCCTTCAAAATCATTCCTGAAACACTTTTAAAGACAGAGTTAAAACTATTGCAAACTAGAATGGTTGTTATACACTTCAGTTAGCGAAGGCTGCCAATGCCAAACCATATTCAATCTCTCTTCAAACAGAACTGCTTGGCACTGGAATCACATCCATTGGTAAATTTTAGGACGTGTATCATTCTTGAATTACTTGCATTATTAGTGCATAATATAGGCTGTTTCCAAAACATGACTAAGGTAGACATATACATGAGGTTTGCACACTCAAACACATGAGTACTCATATCAATTTGAAGAATATTCATTGCTTTGAAAAATCCCCATGTAAATTCATCTAAAACCCATTTAAAATTTTAACTAAAAGGTGAATTCTTCTCTCTCTTTGTTTGGTATTTGTCCTACAATTACACAGCAAACCAGAGCAGCTCACCAATTAAGACAAAAAAGTCTGAAGGACTAGGATGGAGTAATGTCCATTTGCTTTCAAAACAGAGTATCTTTATACAAAGGCATCCTGTGTGGACATTGAAGTGCCTTCATTGAACGCTACTGTACAACAGCCAAAGTACCATAAATTCACATCACCCAGGCCCACAGCACTCCACCATACAATAAGATCAAGAAACAGATCAAAGGAACAGTGAACAAACTCCCTGCATCAAGAAAATACATTGGTTTCTTAGTCACATGTATCTACCTATGCAAGGATTTGGGGATTTGAAGGAAACGTGAATTTTTACAAGCAGTTGGTCTTCAAGGAACTATGGAGATGTCCCATGCAGGCAGCAGCCTGAATCACACCATAAGAGTATCACAGCTTCCCAGAGGTCACATGTTTCTGAAAGCTTCTAGTAAGAGCATGTGGATGGAAAGACATGCAATTGTTTTACAAAAAATTAATTTTCCTGGCACTAGTTTCCTTCAGCCATTGAAGTCTCCTTACAACTACCAGCACTCTTTATACTAGTTACCAGGAAAAAGACCTGCAGGGAATCTTGAGAGGAGTATTGCAGAGAGGCCGGATATCAGTGGGTGTGCGCATTTGTTTCTTAACCCAGATTCACGGCTTGTGTGTGCCTCTGTCTAGCTAATGAAATTCCCTTTGGATTGATCAACTACACAGGGAAAAAAAAACTAACTGATTATTGTTTGAGGAAAGAGTAACTCAAATGAACCTCAGACATAGTTTCACAACTGCAGGAGGGACAGATAAAATGTGATGTTGGAACTGTGACAGCTAATACTGGTTTAACACTTCAAAATCTTTGTGTTTGATGGACCTTGGAATGCAGATGTACTTATAGGAAAAACAACACTCAGTAGAAAAATCACTTAATGTTCTCAGTAAGGTTTCTTTAGGGCCAGGAAGTATAAAGCACAATAGTCCTGAAAATTAACCCCAGATGTATACTTGTACTTTGTAATACAAGAAACGTGCAGGGTATCTAGAACACTAAAGTTTACAAAAATATTTTTATGTACAGAAAAGGGGTATCTAAGATAGGGTTATATAGATGACCATGAAGAATGCAAAATTCCTCTGGACATCAGTAGCAATTTCCCTAGGGGAAGACCTGCAAGGCCAAGCCAGTCATTGACATACTCTGGTATCACAAGCCTCTAAAAGCCAAAGCAGCAATAACGGCAGAAGAGCTGTTATTTCTGTACCACAAAAAGAAATATTTTAGAGACGTTATTACATTTAAATGTATTCTGATATTGCATTCTGCTTTTCAATCTCAGCAGATACTGTTCCATCTGAACAAGATGGACATAACATAGAGCACAGTATTTTATATTAAATATAGTTATAAGGGAAGAACAACAACCTTGGAATGACTCACTTTCAGGACCAATTCATAGGTTACACTAAGTATGAAAGGCAATTTCAGAGTAGTGGTGGAAGAAAAGGAGTTTTATAACAGAGGTGATACAAACTAATTTGGACACTCATTCACAGAGAACAGAGGACGCAATATAATGTACATACTTAAAGGCAGGAAAGAATAGTTACTTCTTCAAATACAGTGGTATCTGCAAAAAATAAAGTCCAGTTCTCTTCAGTACTCTAATGAAACCATTGCAAATGCTGAAACATATTAAAAATTCAATACTAAAAAGACAGTAGCTTTGTACTTGTGCTGCACTGAGTCTAAACACAAGATACTAAGAACAGGAGAGTGTATTAAGGCAGGACTGGTGACAAACACTGGTATACAAGTGGTGCATACAAAACGTAATGAGATATTCAGAAGTGTATTTCAGTCTATATACTGAAGTACTGAGAGTGACATGGTGACATTCCTCCTTAGAATAATGGGGGAAAACTATAAGAAAATACAAGATCTGTTTAATTATTTCACAAATAGCTTGTCACAGTTCTGTATTGTAGATGATATAAATCTTTGTCAGGAAAAATATAAAGTTCACATTGTAAAATCTAATGCAACAAACTTAGCACTAGGATTGTGTAAAAATAACATCTTCTACAAATGAACTGTACCACAAAAACTGATGCTCATGAAATGTTATTCTAATCTAAGGTCTAAAACCACAAAGTAAGAAAATTCCAAATTAAAATGAAACTTCATCCTTAGCCCACCCAAAAGTGTTTAGATACAGCAGGGCCTGCCAAAGAGTAATCGTCCTATATACAAAATACACTGCCATCACTACAAATTTGAAACTAAATATGGAATTCCAGCTCTAATTCTGCCATTTCTCTTCCCTGCTTTTAAGGGTATAAACAATCTTTGATTACTCCACTACTCATGTGGTTAATAATCTTAAGGTAATTCTTTTAACTATTTCTGTGAAGCAGAATTCATTTACCTGCTTCTCAGCTAAACAGTCAATCCCAAAAGGAGGAAAAAACAAAAATCAAATAGTGAAATTATCTTTATAGAGTACTGTGGAGTTGCCCTAAAGGAGAAAGAATTCAGATAACTGAGTGGCCCACTCCTTGTACTCCAAAATTGTCAGCTTCATGGGGTTTTTTTGGTTTTGTGTTATTGAGTTTGGGGGGAGGTTTAGTATATTTTTGGGGTTTTCTTAAGGCCTGGAGGCATAAGTTATTGAATCACCAGATAAGAGCTGAAATAAGATCAGCTGTTGAGGAAGAACTCATCCAATTTAAGAGATAACAAATTGTTATGTGGAGAAGAGTGATTATCTAAGAGACGGGGGAGGAAGGGGAGTGGGGAATGGGACACAAGATGGCATAGCATCTCATAGTGTTTCTGTGGACCTCGACCACAATTAAATTTGTGTTGAAGGACCTCTCTCCCCATTGTCAAAGACTGTTTTTTCTCTCACCAGGATCTATTTGTGGAGAGACTACTTCTCCCCGTTTCTCCTATGTAGTCTCATCTATGTAACAGTCACAAAGGGACCTCCTGATATTTTTGCATTCTACCTTCTTACAAGACAGTTCCTGGCAGGACATGGTAAAGCAGCTGCTGAAGTAGCAGCCCCTGTTGCAGAATGTCAGAACTTCTAGAGAACATGAGTGAGGAAAGTAGCAGATGAATGCAGCAATGGAATAGCTACCATGACATTTTATGGACTGAAGACAGAAAGCATTTCCCAGAGAAACCCCTGCAGCTCAGGGAGTTTGTTGCATAAGCCAGCAAACATAGCCCAGAATCATTCAAGTCCACAGAAATAGCAGTGTATGTACCACAAAGACTTCTGTAAATCCACATTTACGGAACTGTTAACATCTAGTACTACTTCAGTTAATCAATCCTAATCCTAATAGCTCTGCTGTCATGTAAATCTGAATTTGGCAGTTTTCTTTAAAGTAGGCATGTTATCACACTAGGTTTGTGAACCAGAGACTTCCAATTCACCCCAAAGAGCTCATGGTTAAAATTAATCTGTCTGGGAAATGCCCCAGTACAGTTCACAACCCTCTAGTGGTGTCTCTTCTCACCTAGACAGCTGGTCAGCTTTTCTCTGGAGATAGTTTAGGTGCCCATACTGGTGGAAATGGTGTCCAGCTTTAGCCAAGATCCGTAATAAAATCTGCTTTCTCCTGGATATCTTCATGTTTTCATCTTTTCTAGTAAAAATTCCTAATCCCTGGGTGACAGGTACTCTAAGGTTATAACTCACCTGTCTTTTCAAAGTTCAGCATCTGTAATGAAAGGGAGAAAGGAGTGTCCTGGCAGAAAGGAAACTAGTGCCCCATGATGGTAAAATACAAACACATGCTTAAACCAGCACCAAGACCACAGCCCCAGCTCTTTTCCTTAGATGAGTTCCTTAGACATGCAGTGCCCCCTTTCCCTGCTGTCCTCTCCCACACTTGACTGAACAACACTCAGCTACCAGAGCGCGTGGAAAGCTCAATCCTTACCCAGAGTAACAGACCTGATGATTATGACACTCTTCTCTTTTTAACTTCTAATAAATAGAAATATGCATTTCAGTACAGTATTTTCAGCTTTCTACAGGTCTGTTGCAAGTTCGGTAGTAAGAATAAGGAAATATTCTGATAAGTGAATGGCAGAAAATTAATTTCCAGGTCGGGTACATCAGGGTGCTCTATTGCTTCAGAATATGCTTCCACCTCTAACACAAACAAAGAGGTTCCAACATTGCTACAATCCCAGGCAACTGTGTCAGAAACAGCAGATTAAGGGCTGTCTGTTGTAATACACTTGTTGCTAAAAAGTCTAAAGTCCTCTCCTTCAAACAAAACCTTCTAAGTACCTTCTAAATTCAGAATTTTCTGCAGTAAATACTAACATTTACATTTTTAATTTCTGAAAAGAGTTAATAAAACCACAGGCGAGTTAGAGAATCCTACTTTAGTATTTCCACCATAAAGTTCTGTTTGAGAAAGTCCACTGTTTGAGAAAGCACTCTTAAAAGAGCAGTGTATTCAGATGAGAAATATACCTTTTCCTTTTCAAAAATATTTTTCCTCTGAGCTTTCACTATCATATACATGGACTCCACTGTTACTCCAAAGAAAAATATTATAGGACAAGCCCTACGGATTTGTATACTCAATCCTCTGACTACACTAAAACTATAATAATTTATACAAATTTAGAAAGTTTAATATAAACATACATCTAATACACTCTACTTTCATTATTTCTATAAGCAGAGTAACTATGTATGATAACAAATATATATACAACCGGCTTTCTCTTACTTCATAATTGCAAATTTAACTATAATACAAGTGACTGTAATTTTGGTCACAATACCTGTATTTGGAGTTCAAGTGGTATTTTTAGCCTTAAGAAAACTCAACCAGCTCCATTATTTGCAGAACATATTTCAAATTCAGCAGAAGAAAAGATACTGAGATAGAAAAGTACCTTCTGTTCAGAGGTAAAGTTTTGAAATTACTAAGGCCTTAACTTAAGCTTGAGTTCCTCAGTCAAAAATGGGGGCATCGTGACAATAACATACATATTCTCATGTTCAATCTGAAATCTTTAAGAGGTAAGCATGCCTCATGAGAGCCTGTGCTAAAGTATTCACAGAAGTAAAGGAGTGGCACAAAAGAGTCCGAGATTTTCCCGGCCACAGCAAGACTTGGTCCTCCCCTCACTCACCGTGACAAAACTCTCTCCTACTAACAAGAGTTAACTCTGCAGCAGAAAAATCTGTGCAGAAATGCTGAAGCGACTCAAATACTCCTTACAGATAATAGCAATGAATGTCATGGATATAAACCAATGAATCAGCAAACAGACACATGAAAAAAGTATTTTAAAAAGAATATTATTTGGGTTACAAAGAGGTCAAAATACAGAAAATGCCAGATCGGAGGCTGCCTGAAAGCCTAACTTAGGTGCCATTTGCAACTGCATTACTGATCAAGTTGCAATGACGTGATCACTTATTCCACATCCGCTGTTCTACTTCACCAGTTCCTGTCAATGATAATATACCAAAGAGCAAAATGAAGATGAAGACAATCCTTAAATCTGTCATTCACACCATTAAAATGTTTGATGTTGCAACTTAAGAAAGTCCTGAACAAATGAGATCCTCACAACATCAATGTTGTAATCTTCTCAACATTATTACAAGAGCTATCACGAACCGTTTACAAAAATGGCCCAGGCGTTAATCCAAAATTACACCTTCAGGATCCACTCTCATTTTTATCAAGAACTTAGTTACAAGCTTTATCATGTTGCTCAATCAAAATAGGTTCTTTCCTCAACAATGAAAAAAAAAAAAATCTAAAAATTCTTCATTTCTTATATGTTTCAATTTCAAAGTCTTGAGTTTTTCCTGGATTTGGAAGCCTTGTGGACCTGGTGCTCTATTTTTCACTTACAAATCCTGAAAATCTGTGGCAGTGTCAGTTCCTAATAGACCCAAACGTTCCATCTATGTCATATAGTGTCAGAAAGGGTCTGCTTCATTAGAAACAATGGACAATCGTGTTGGTTTTCTTCTTAAGGCAGTCATTGTTTTTAAACACTCCTAAGGGTTTACTGATGTTCAAGATGTAATTGGGTGGGATATACTCTAACCCAACACAGAAGGGAACGGGCTCCATAAAGGTGCCTCGGTTAAACAGCATGTTGTCAGACCAGGTGATGTGCCCTCAACAAGTGATTGTCATCCTCTATTACCACATTTTTTTACACAAATGTCACCTCAAAGTGCGAGTTGGTCTTACACAAAGGATGAAAGAAAGAGCAAAAGGCAATCAATTTGCTTTTCATTCAAAACAAACCAGGACAAACCAGGAAAGAAACTTTTTGACTAAGTAACAATTCCTTCCCAGAGGTACTCCCAGAAAAATGCAACTGTCATCCCCCTTCAGATTTCAATGTCTCTGCAGAGGTACAAAACACTAGCTCAGCTAAAGTTCCTCACAATTGTCTTGTAGCTGTGCTTTCAGTTGTCAATGCTTTATGAGCTTTAAAAAGAATACAGTTAATATTGTGGGGTTTGATTTAAAATGAAACTTGGAATATAATTTGAGATATCAAAATCTAATTACTATTCATTATTATGAATATTTGGCTTTGCTATTTCACATTCAATGTTCTTCACTATGGAAAATGTTGAGGTCTATTTATCAGTGTTATTTTGTAATCATATATCATTTACTGTTCTTAAGAAAAGAAATATTTAAGTTGCTTTACAGTGGATACCAAAACTTGGTTTTATAACCAGACTTAAAACTGAGGTCCTTGTTGAGGTAGATCGCCCTCTAAATTAACAGTGTTGCCCCAAGAGCATGGGTCAAAACCAGTATGAATGAGAAAGCCCGTTGGCACTCACATACACATGAAGAAACCCCCAGCATTTCCCCATGACCCTGTAAACGTGCAAGACACAAGGGCAGCCTGCCTCAGTAAATTTTCCCACTCACTTTACTTTTTTTTAAACTGATTTTGTTCAAAGTCTGAGGGGGGGTTGGGGGGGGGGGGAAGCACAAAGATAAACACACTTATGCTAGCAAATGCCAGCAGAAAAATATATTCTAGCAGTCTTTGGCCAACTTAGACTTGAAATGAATTTACATCATCAAAACACCTCTTAATAGTCTTAAAATGTTCTGAAAGCTTATTGCACACATTTTTCCTCCAAAATTCACAGGAACCTTTTTCTTTACAGTCCATTCTTCACTCATATGCCCTTTATCTCTCTCATTGGAAAATATATCAATTTCTTATTAAAAAAAAAAGTGTTTTGGCATGGCTGACCTGTAGAGACACAGAGCTAAGCAGAGTCAGTGAATCCACTCACTCTGATATGCACACATGATATGCAATTATAATCTCCATTCACATTCCTACGGGGTTGTCAATCAAGAGAAAAGCCTTTTTGACAACATCCAGTGAAGCGTACCAACTAACTGCTGAACAGGAACTTAAACAGTAACAGCTTTTGTTACTAGCAAGAACGGATTTTACCAAGATTGGGCTCAGTTTCTAAAGAAATAATTATGTTAAAATTTTGAGGCTTTTCATTAAAAATTAAAATGTGTCACAAAGCTATTGTGTGTGAAGCTATCATATAATGTAATACATGAGGGTTATCAGATAATGTGAAAAAAAACCCTCTAACCTTTCTTGACTGTAAGATACAATTTATCCTTTCAAACTTAAAACAATGAACAATGATTACAAGCTCATTTTTAGTGAGAAGAGAACATTATTCTAATTGCATGTTGTCTATTTGGTAGGCATCAAATATCTTTTATAACATTACATTATAAGCTGCCTAGCCACAAAACCAACACTGTAAAAGGCCTGCTACTGCCAAAAATGACACTGTGAACAATTTATTATTGACACACTGGAAAATTATGTGGCTCAATTATAAGTATTTGCAACTCCTTGAAAATATCCTGACTTTCAATTTAGGGCAACAGAAGAAAAGTCTTTGCTAAACACTGAAGATGCTAACATTTACTTTCTAATATCCAGTTAGATAATGCACAACTCATAAGAGCATTAGGGTATTTTCAAATACAATCTGTAAAGGTAAGACCAGTAAAAATAAATAGGTTGCTGGCAATCTGCTTTTTGTGTCTTGAGCATTAACCTTGAATTACAGTTTTCAAACATGCTAATATTATTAAAAATTGAAACATTTGCCCTCTTGCTTATCACACTCCGTAACTGAAGAGAGAGCAGATGCATCCTGACTATTAACAGTCATGACAAATTGCCTTACTAATGAATGTTACACACTGAAAGTGCCATAACTGATTAAACCACAATTTCCCACTACCAGATACAGAGAGACTTGGGAACTCCAGCAGTGGACAACTCTGATGTTCTGCCAACAGGCCTTCAGGGCACAGTGTGGTATTTAGAAAAACACACTGTAAATTCCATATGAATATATTCTAAAAGACTATGTGTATACAACAGGTTTTAAAGAACATTTGATGAAACAGCTTAGGTTCGTAGCTGATGAGCCATGCAAAATGGATGTGTTATAACAATTTTAGAATCATTACAAGGCTGCATTGGAGAATATTTCTTTTGGGTTCCTCTGCCCCTCTCCCCACCTCCCCAAAACATCGCTTTTGCTTTGCTTTCCCATAAAATCTTTCTTTTGTCAGTCTCTTTGTTGGTGCAAAATTGGCAGTGGTTCAAATTCAAAGTACTCCTATTCATTTACTGACCATTAAACCAATGTCATTCTAGTTCACATCAGCCAGAGAGCTAAGCTCTAAAAAACATAAAAGGCTTGCTTCACCACTGATGAATAATGTGTACATTTTTACAGAGCTTAAACCTTAATGCTTTGCCTGAAACTAACAATACAGTATACCTTATCATTCCTTTTTCACAAGCAGGCAGCTGCTGAAACGCTTGCCACTTCAAAATATCAATTGCTTGCCAGAGTTGTCCTCAACACACCCTGTCAAACTCATGTATATTGTGCAATGAAAATGGTGCAGGACTGAAAGCTAGAAATTCTGCTGTAAGGGTATGATGTGCAAAGAACAATGTATGACAACCATAGAGACTACAAACAATAGCGATGGAGCCAGACACTACATATATCACAACTGTGCCTGTACATATTTTATTGTATGCATTATATATTTAAAGCATGACAAATGTGTCATTGAAGCTATGTGCTACTCCAAATAGAAACCCTTTAGCTAGTTAAGCTTTTTCATTTCTCTTGATGGAAATGTAGTGCTATATTTCTGCCCTCTGAATATTTGTTTGTAACTCACCCAGCACAAAAAACACCATCAGGTTTTCAGAATTAGCAACAGAAAACAAAAGGCAATACTACAAGATGGGAAAATGAGATATAGTTCAATTAACACTATTACTTCTCTCTATGGATGCATAGCCAGGCCACCTTAAAGCATATCTGAGGCTATGCAAGACAAATACAGTATCAATATACTCATAAATTACAGAGTACCTAATTTTAATGTGGATAAGTACTGGCCTATTGATTTGCATGTTTCCCTGGCAAAATGGAAATCCCATGTGAGTATGTTCTTTGTCTGTAGAAAACGCATTTTAAAAAACCTCTATGAATTCAGCAACCTATGCTAAAAAGAAAAACCTAAGTAACTAGAATAAAATTATGTGCGGAACCTAGAGGAAGTAGTGCTCATATGCACACACATGTATACATGCATCTTCTCTGTGCATGCCTGTGACAATGTGTGTTACAGAGTCACATAGTTTCATAGCATATCATTAGAATTTCTGTAAAGTGTCCTAAGTAATGAAAAATCAGACTCTAAACAGAATCTTAAATTAGCTGAGGAAAAAAAAATGAAAATAGCCAAACTAAGAAACAAGTTAATCATGAAGTGACCACGGAATGCTAGTCTTAAAGAAACAACACATAGTTGTAATGAAAAAAAAAAGTGTTTAGGAGGAAAGATGAGTGTGACAGTCCAGAACAGCATGTGGGTTGCAAAACCTGAACACGCAGTATTCCACAAGGGTCATTAACTGATATAATCCTAACCAAAATGAATAAATACACCATTAAGGTGTTAATAAATATTTTGGAAAGAGAATGGGTGTTTTAGGTGCTCAGGGTTGGTGACCTTTGCTGTGTTTATTAGTCGGACAATGATGCATTATTAACACACAGCAGCTGTACCTGAACTGCTGCCATGAACATAATAGCCTTTTATAGCCATCAGGGGAGTGAGATAGGAGGCCTTTATTAACCACTACACATGATTAGCACATTATGTGAACTTTACTAGGCAAATTATCTCTTATTGAAATATAATGTTTATTGTAACTAATTGTAAACAGGATTTTAAAAACTTCTCAATGTAAAACTAAAAGGTTTTACTACCATTTAGTGAATAACTGGCTAAGCCACAAAAAATAATTCTTCTTTTTCTTTGTTCAACCTGTAAAAACAACTGTGCCTCACAAAAACTTACTGCACTATGATAAAAACACTGAAGTAAATGACTTTCACATCTTGAATACTATTCTTCAGAATGGTAAAAAAAAACCTCCATAAACAGCCATTTCCAACACAATTAAGAAAACTGATAGTGAAGAAAAAAGAACTTGCCTTATATTTTCCTATAAAGATTACAGGCAGTTCTTAAAACAACCAGTTTGCCAATACATCTTCAAGAATTAACTCAGAAAAAAAACATCATGATTTACTTCAAAGAGCTTAACTTTGGGTAAGATTATCCCATTAGCCTTCACAACTGAACACAGCACTGAGAGTCCATTATGAGCAGTCTTTTATGCCCCAGCAGAAAGTCATTAACATAAAATAAATCATTAGCTTTGATATTAAGCCTCTACTATCTGCAGGTTTCTATGACTAATGTTCACAACTTTGTCTGCCAAATGATCAATTATACTTTTTTGGAAGGGTTATCACCCCTTTTCACCATTATTTTTCCTTTTACTATTTATTATTTCAGGTTGATGCAAACACAATGATTGTATGAGAAACAAATGTTTTCTCTTATTCATGAACACAAACCTACACACTTTTGGCAACTGTGAACAGAATATAACTTTGAACACAGTTACTTATAGTACATGATCGAAATGATGTATTCTCTGAGTATGTTCACTTTCTTCAAAGTCAGCAATATATAATGAAACAGAAATCTACACGTGTATATACATATAAAGTATCATAGATACAACAGGAATTTACGTGTTTACATAATCTTCTCTTCTGGCAGGAATTGTCTAGATAAATCTTTTGCTTTGCACTGCAGACTTCATACTTCCTTTACTGACCCACTTCCCTAAGTACAGGTTATCACTGTCTGATTTCAGAGTTCTGATTTCTTCTTGCATATAGGATAAGAAGTGGAAATCACTGCAGATTTACTTAATATAACAAAAATACATACCAGCTACAGTAACTTTCATTTAACCTTTAAGACCATATAATCATCAACAACAATAGCAGGAGACAAAAGTACTACCACAGCAGCTCAATTTCCATGCTTAGCCAGCAGTACCTTTGAAAAAAGCCACTCATGCCACTCTTGATTGGTAGAGAGTGATTTAACAGTCAAGAACGTGAATGCTAAAACATTCTGACATTTCCACTAACCTGGATTTGTCAGATGCTCATGTAATTCAAGTATGTTTTGCAACTTAGAAAGCAGTGTGTTTCTTGGGAGGAAACCATGCTAAAAGGATCTATAGCAAATCAAATAGCAGCCCAGTGAGAAATACTAAATGAACATTTCAGGAATAGTGTTAGCCTATGTGGAATTGAAAGATAAAATATAAATATTATTAGAGCCATGTGAAATTCAAATGCTAAAAATAAACTACTTACTGCAAATGTAAGAAGCAAAAGAAAACCATAGACATAAATAATATCGGTCGCACCAAGATGTCTGCTGAAAAACAACTTTAAGTTTGAAGGTCTAAGTCAATATTTAAACATTTTATTCAATGCCCTGACTTACTAAGTGAAAAGCTGATTGCTACCGATGAACGTAAAAGGCAGATATTCCAGTGGAAGGGGGATAAGAGTTTCTTCTGTACACTCACTGCTGTGGAAGGGCAGTGCTTGTTGCTGCTACTAAGGCTACATAATCTGTGCCTAACCATAGAATAATGCAATGCTGCCGTTTTTGAACTGAATGTTGTAGCAAAAAGTGCTTATGACCAAGAAAATCTCATTTGAGTTGATATGAATTCCATGCCTGAAAGTATTTTGGAAGCATTGCTATAATTAAGAGTCATTTGGCGAATCTGCTATAAACTATGGAGCAGTTTGTAACTCAACATTTTTAATGAGAAAACATTCCTTGGGCAGAATCAGTACTTAGTTGCATAACTAAAACCGTAGAATAGACTATTTCAGTTGGAAAGGATCTACAGCAATCACAGAGTATAACTGCAACAACAAAACACTTAAAACTAGGTTACATTTAAAATAAGTATTTTAGTGTATGCAGTCCATGCTAGACATTCAAAGAGCATGTGTCCTCTTCAAAAAGATAAACAAAGCTGCCACTAATTGCCTCTGCTGTCAGTTCCAGAAGCCAAGGTCTGCACTGATCCAGGGACTATCCTCTCACTACGCAAAGTGGTGCTTTCAGGTCACTCTTGAGCTGTGCCGAGAGTGCTGTCAAAGGAAGCTTTTTACTTCCAACATCTAAGCTTTCTTGTATCTACCATCAATATGGGATTTAAATATCCAAGATTTTTTATCTAAATCCTACCATAATTATAACAATTCTCTGCACATAAACGGTGTTCTAAACATAGTCCATTCTCAAATGTTTCTATACACTTTTAGTAAGACGAGAAAGACCTGCTAAGGTGGGAATCTGAGCACCGGGGGGTGCTTAGTTCTTCCTGGTAAACATGCCAAACAAGCCCCAGATTCAACAGGAGCTGGGACCGCGCAGTCTTCCACAGTATCAGCTTCAGCGGCTCTTTTGTTTAATGTAAACACCAAAGGTATCGCATACAGTGTTTTAGCTAATTCAGCATTCTTAGTAATTTACTGTTTTCACTTTTTTCTGAAGACCTCATGATAGGCGGATCGAGGCTAATGCCCTAGAGTGGAAAAGCATCATTCTGTTAGAGAATAAAACATAATTCCTCTCAATGAACTGATGTTTGGCAGAAAGAAAAACAAATGCTGAAAATATTTTGGTTTATAGACATCCTTGAGAAAGATTTTTCAAAAGCACATACTTGTTTTCTGTATTCCACTAAAGTTGAGACTACTTCTTTTCTGAAACACTGGAATTTAAGGAGGCACACTTGAGGCTTGTCTGTACTCTGACTACATACTAAGATTTAGTAACCCAGGAAATAAAATTCCATTTACCTTCTTCCTAAGCGATGTTTTTGAAACTAACTAAAACACTTAACACTTGAAAATCAAGTGTCAGCCATAATGCAACTGTTTAATCTTTCCTTTAAAGAAAGAGCAACAAATTTCAAGTATGATCCTAATGCAGTAGAGGATGAGGCAGTTCTCTAAGGAGAAAAAATATGTCCAGAATAAAGAGTACGAGCATAATTAAAATGCTGTCAAAACAGTAACATGGCATTTCAGCTTTAGAGCTGTCCTTCAGAGGGTTTGCTTGACACAGTTCTGAGTTTCAGATAGAGACTGCATGGAAATAACCCACTGGAAATAATGTACACTTTGTAAACAGCCATGGAACATTTTATTTAGTCTCCATGGTAGGGTTAAGTTTACACAATAAACTACTCTAAATGTTCAGTATAAATATATGCACTTTTGCTCCATAGAATTCTGATTACAAGTGGGATTGTTACCTGCTTACAAAGCACTGTATTATATCTCCTTATCCGCTTCCACCCAATATCACTCTGCTTTTTCATTTTGAAGGTTTTGCTTCCCTCCCCTCCTTTTTCCTCTTTACTCTTCTTTTTAAAAACAACTACATTCTATCATTTTACCTCTGCTGTCTGGCTGTATTTTTCCACTGCACTGACAACTACCAGTGAATACAAGAAAGATGAGTTGTAGGCTCCTGTATTTTTGAACAAGGTAGCAAATCACAGAAGAATCCAGTGCATAATTCTGCAGGGCTAACCATTGGGAGCAGTAAAGACCATAATTTTCTGCCTACTGTTGGCAGAGGTCAGCATCCCTGTCATTAGTTGTGTCAAACTATAATTATATAACTGCATTTTATGTGAGCAGATATCTGAAAACACTGCAAAGTTGCAAGTATGAAAATTAAAATATACCAATCCTTCTTACAGTACTGATCAAAGTGGTCTTTGGAGATGACACTTCAATACGGAAAACCACATGGATGTTATTTATTGCTCTCTACACAAACATTTAAACTTATCGTCCTACTTCTTCAAGCAGCTCAAAACCACTGGCCATGTTCTTCAATCAAATTAAGACACTTGGATTATCAAAGTTATCTCTTTTATAGCCTTCAACTCAATTAGGGAACGTGATGTTTCCTAAAATAAACTTCAACTGAACAGACTACTCGCATTAGCCTGCACATATCTGAAATGCAATTTTGCTTCAAGTTTCAAGAGGCAAATAGTACAACCCCAATCCTAAATCTGTCCACCATAAGAGCTCCACTATGTTATTTCAAAGGCTGACCTATATACCACAGCATACCATCCATTCTGTCTGTTTGTATAAGAGATACCTCACACAGTTGTCATAACCAACATTGTTTGCATTGTTCTTTCACTTTTCTCTCTCCATGGGTAATGCAAGAGAAACAAGCCTGCATAACAATATATGCAGAATATAATGAGCTTTCACAGCAGATAGAGAAATATTAGGCTAAGATGCTTAGAATGCTATTTTAGGTTTATAAAATAAAGATCTAAGCAGTCTTCTGAAACAAAGCCTGCCAAGCGAAAATTTTAAGATAAGAGCCGATTGAAACTACATTATTGCATTTTCCTTTAGCTATAAAAAAATGCACTATCAATACCTCCCATGCCTGTGCCTGGGAACCCTTATGTTATGCACAATCATTTGATCAGAAAAAAACAAACTTGTGCTAATAGAACAAATAGAAAACATAAAAGGCTAAGTATTTGTGGAATGCATTCTAAATTACGGGCAGCTCAAGCAGACTTAAAATGTAAAGAATCAAAGTCTGACAAATGTGTAACAGAAAACACAACACTAAAACCCAGGTATGAAAAATAGGGCCAGATCCACTAATGAGTGCCAAAAGCAAGTTTTAACTAACTTTACAAGTAACAAGATCCAGTTTCAAATGAGTTTTGCAGGTAAAGACCTAATGAAGACCACCATTCCTACCAGAACATGCATCCATCACACTCCAGTCATCATCTCCTTTCCTGGGAGAGATCAAAAGCAAACATTCATCCAAACTGAACACAAAACACTGAACACAAAATTGTGCAGGCCTCCTGCCCTTCAAACTCCCTAAAAACACACAAGCCTGAAAATGAGTGACAGAGCAATACTGTAACATGACGACATGTTTAGAACAAGTCAGATAAGTTTTCATAGCAATGTTAATCATGCTGGGTGAAGGGAGAGAGTGAAGGGGGTGAAAAATGAAATGTTCACTCAGTGTATGCCTCCAAGGGGCTTGGCAAACCTACTCTGTCCATTTAATGTAATCAGTGGTCAGTGGCAAAGATATGTGAAAAAGACGTTTTTTCTATACCCAGTGTCTTATATTGAAACATTCTTGGTAAGTCTTTTCCAAGCATAAAACATATGTCTTATGACTGTGCACTTTTAAGCACATTATCAGTTCAGGCAAAGTGAAATAGAAGAGTTGCAACTTGTCTACAGAATGAGTGTCTCATTTGCATTTAAAAAGAACAGTTTGCTCCCTCATACATGGCATGACTTGAAAGAAGCTTTAACCAGCTAGTAAAGAAATTCTGAAAATTACTTTCTAAATTAATTTATTCGATTTGCAGTGCAACACACCAAAAAATTATTTAAGGAACTTAATTGGAAAATGATTTAATATATTAAAGTAATTCCTGATTTTCCAAAGCATTTAACTTTTAAATTAAATCTGGCCCACTATCTCCAGAACGATGACTGAAATGTGTATTCATGTCATTACCTTCTTTCTGAAGCTTTAAATCATTGATAGGTTTAATAACGTTTGTCCAGTTTCACTGCCAAACGGGTCGTCAAACACTTTGGTGCTTATGTCATTAATATCAGGGCAAGCCTTTCACATGGCAACACTTCACCGTTACAATTTACAAAACTAACTAGAGAGAAAATAGCAGCAAGCCACAGAAGAAAGGCAGCAGTAGCCCATGATTACTCTGAGCACTAACAAAAATATAATGTACACATAAATGCTCCTACACATCCGAACTCTTCCTGCTGCACAAAGTTCACTCCTGGCACAAACTTCCGATCTACCGGGCAGGTTTGACAATGCTGCAAAATAGTTACTTAAAACAGCGCTAACAGTCATACCTCTGGGATCTCTCTTGAAATATCCTTAGGCATCCACCACAAAGGGCCAGATTTATCCCTGGATTCTATAACTCCATTGAGTATATGTGAAATGCAGCCAGGATGAATTTGGTCCTTTCTGTTGTGATTGGTAGATGCGACCATGTGGGAAATCTTTCCGGAAAACTGAGAGGGCTTCACCCGGGCGCCGCAGCCTCCCGCGCCTCAGCACAGACACACGCTATTTTGCTGTTTCTCTCTGAATCGAGGCAGCTGCCCGGGATGAAAGGGACGGCTCGGAACGTCTCTCTGACACTTAAGACCGTCACAATAGCCGGGCGCGGGACCGGGCTGTCCGCCGCGGGCCGGGCCAGTCCCTGCGCCCCGCCAGTGCCCGCGCCCCGCCACCGCCGCCCTCCGCACCCGCGGCCGACCCTGCGCAGCCTGCGCACGGCGGGGTTTACGCTCCGAAGAGCCATCTGCTGCCGCCGGCCGCCACGGGCTGCCTCGGCGGGCTCCCAAACAAGCGCCCGAGCGCGCAGGTTTGAACACATCGTTCTCTCCGGGCTTGCTCCCCGTTGGCCGGGGTGTGCTCAAAGGAGTGCTCTGGGCAACTCGCACTTCCCGATCATTTCCTACGGCCAGCGTTTTATTCATGTGCAAAGCTCGTTCCGTAACAGCAGAGAAAGTCCAGCTCATGCATAAGCACCAGCTGGCTCAGGCCACAGCGGCAGTAACAATGAAGGAACCCCAGCCCCCGTCCTCGGCAGCAAAAGTCACGCAAAGTGCTCCGGGATCGCAGCACCAAACTCTCGGAACCGGACTCGGGATTTGGGCTAGCGAGAGCCTTCTCCGCCCTTCCTCCTTCCTCGGGGCTCGGAAACCTAAAACTTAGATGTCCTCAGGTACTGATCCTATTTGCAGAGGTTTAATCAAGTTACAGAGAAAGTGGTGAGGCAGTTGCACAGCCGGGACAAAGTCAAGCCAGTGTTCTGCACCGACTTGTCACCAGTATACACACTTACTGTGCATATAGAGAGATATGTGTGTACGTATGTCACACACACACACACACACACACACACAAACATACACAGATACACAAACGTGCTCCCGGCACCGCCAAGTACCGGTTTGACACATGAATTGCGGGGCAGAGTTTCTGCCGGGTTGTGGTGGGCGCTAATCTTTCTCATTAACAGCAGCCCTGGAAATTCAAGTCCCGCGCATCAACATCCCCGTCCACGCTGTTTCACCGAAAAGATGTTACGGAAAATGCCTCCCCCACCCACCCCCCCGCTCCAGCCGCCCGCCCCCAGACTACTCCGGGGGTTTAATTTGGGGTGCCTGCGGGGGAGCCGCTGTGTGTCCCGGCGGCACCGCGCCGCGGCGGGCGGCACTGCGCTCCCCAAACCCCAAACCCCGGCAAGTGCCGCTGCCCTCCCTCCGCCTCGCCGGGGAACTTGGTGCGCCGCTCGCCAAAGCACAGCGCCCGCTCATGCAACGCGACGCGACAACAGCACACACCGACAGCACAGATAAAAACCTCGGACAACACAAAACACGAGTCACCTTGTTGCAATAGTAGGGGTCCAGGCAGGGGGAAGGTCCCAAACAAGGCGTATCAGGAGCGGCTGCAGGCTGAGGAGGTGGTGAATAAAATCTTACGTCCATTTCACTAAAACATCAAGCAAACTCCTTTTTTTCTTTTGGTCGTTAATGCTGGTGCAAAAAAGGGGTGTATGTGTGAGTGTATGTGTGTGTGAGGGAAGGGGGGGGACACACAAGACTGAGAAGAATAAAAAAGAGGTGCCTGACTTCAGTAGTCAAACACCTTCCCTGCCTCACATCCGTTTGTGGTTTGTAAAGAGAGAGAGGAGAGGAAAAAAAAAATCTCTTCCAAAAAAGCACCGGTCTGCAGATGCCTGCGAGAGAACCCACGAACCCTCCTTCTTCTACGGCAGGGCAGGTAACTTCCAGTACTTATTGTTTCCCCCACGCATCGGCACCGGGGCGCTCGCTCCGTGCGTGCCGCTCTTTATGGGAGTCTCGGAGTTGGTTCGCTTCTACTTCCCTCCCTCCCTCTCGATCGCTCCCTCTGTTCTTTTCCCGTTCTATTTATTGTTGTTGTTGTTGTTATTTATTTGGTTAGTTTTGGTGGTGGTGTGTTTTGGTTGCCCTCCACAGTGAGGAATGGGCCCTTGGGTGGGGGGAGTTTCGGGGGGGGGGCGGCGACAGCGGCCGGGCCCCCGCGCACCCCCGGCGGGAGCGCAGCGGCGAGGCGCTGGAATGGCCGCCCGGCTCGGCCCGGCCCGGCCCGGCTCGGCTCGGCTCGGCTCGGCTCGGCACGGTTCGGCGGCAGGGGACGCCCCGCGCTCCGCGGCTGAGCCGCTGCTCCGAGTGTGCCTCACACAAAGGGACCGGCGACGGAAGAGCCATTTGCGGCCGCCGGGGCCGGGGCTGGGAGCCGCGGAAAGGGGGCGCTGCCGCGCCCGCCATCCCGCCGCCGTCCCCGCCCTTTCCCGCCCGCCCTCCCCACCCGGCTCTCGGCGCCGCCCGGCCCCTCCGTTACTATGGCATCCCGGCCGCGGAGCGGGGCCGGGGCAGGCGGCAGGAGAGAGGGGGCGCTGGGCCGGCCCCAGCCGCCAGCACGTCCTGTGAGGTGCCTCTGTGAGACCCGCGGCCCACCTCCACCGCCGTGCTGCAAAGAGGGGCTCAGGCTTCCCTGGCAGCCCCCGCCACCTGTGTCGAGCTGCCAGCAGAGCCCGTAGTCTCCAGTGCCAACAGAGTGAAAGCCATCGGCCAGAGCATGTGGTGGCAGAAACGCAGCGATCCATGTGCATGTCCCAGAAAGCAGGAAACAAGCAGAAAGTGAAAAGCACCAGTGAGGTATCTCGTCAGCCTCGTCTGCCCCTCGGATCGTGGTGCTTGAACCTGGCCGTGCTGTGGGCAGAGCTGACACTGGCACCGCAGGGAAACTTGAGATAGATGGGCAAACTCACAGGGGAGGAAGGAAAGGGAAGAGAACAGGGTAGGAAAAATGAAGAGGAGCTCAATTGGCTACAAACACAGGTGCTGACAAAGGAAAGTTCGGAATCCAGTGGGGTATGGGAGAGGGATTGATGAGCAAAACAAGGTTGAACAGGCAAAAACTATGAAAGAAAGAGTGACTTCAAGACACCATGAGCAATCTCACTGGGTTTCCTGCTGAGTCCCTGGTAGTTTTAATCAGGACAGAAAGGATGGAAGAGAAAGGATACAGGAAGGACACTATACTGAGCTTAGATAATGCCCAACAGAGGAATTGTGTTATGAAAAGAAAGGAATGCCTTATCCCTCTTTAAATAAAAACAAATTAGTGAGTGCCATGCAGCTGAGATGATGATGATGATTAACAGGAATGGTTACATCTATCAGTACTCATGAACATTTCCATCACAAAACACTTGGAACTTTTAAGATTTTTAATGCACATTGTTACACAAACGTGTCTTCTTGTCACTGAAAACAAATCTACAGTAAAGATTTTAAGGGAATTCAGCATTAAGGGGGAGAAAATCACAAATTTCAGGTGAATAAGTCAATGTTTATGTAAGTATATAGATATACGTATACACAGAGATGTATAATCTGCACCTCAGATATTTTGATACTGTAAAAATGAGTCCTTCAAGACAATATTAAGTCATTACTTTATTCAATGTCTAACAACCTGATTTCAGTAAAGTCTAATTATCTGGAAAAATACATAAGTAATGTAAATGAAACTATGGAGAAAATGGGTCTGAAGCAATATTCCTATTTCAGGGTTATTTGATCAAAAACATATCTGAAGATTCTTGGTTGTCAATTCTACACAGTTTAAGTCTGATGGTAATAAATGTTTTTCTTAAACATGCAATTACAAAAGGATCTCAGTTGCTTTCTTTTTAATTATGTTTGAAACCCTTATGGCCCTGGAGAAAAGCTTGAAAACATGACCTAGAAAAAGCTCCAGAAAGCAAAGGAAAAGACATTAACATATTTAAAAAAAAAAAAAAAGGCCATCATGATTTTTTGGCATCTGACTCATTATTTTGCATGTTTGGGATTAGACATTTTGAAAGTTAAAAAATCCTAAAAAAGACTTTCCTTTGCAAGAAATGTACTTGATGCCTGACAGATTTATCACTGCTGCAA
Source organism: Pithys albifrons albifrons (assembly GCF_047495875.1). Classification (NCBI taxonomy): domain Eukaryota; kingdom Metazoa; phylum Chordata; class Aves; order Passeriformes; family Thamnophilidae; genus Pithys; species Pithys albifrons. Next base: position 66,964,203 of record NC_092461.1, on the reverse strand, counting down.
ATGGCTGATATGTGGACCATAATTTGACAAAGTGAATGGGAGCCAGATTGCAAGCTCTGTATTGGAAAGCTGCTGTTGAGAAACTTGTTATTCATGGACAGTGGATTAGTTTTCAGCCTGTTGTGAAGAGAAGTGGTAGAGATATACCAGTTCTAGATGAGTTGGTCTAGGCAGCTGATGTATGCAGGCACAGCAATGCTAATGTCAAGCTGGAGATGTCAATATCAGAATGACTAGAACATCTACTAATAAAAACTAGAGAATTAGCTTTTTATTTATTCAAAATATTACTGTCTATTGCCTTAAGAAAGGCTTCCAGTTCCTAGGAGTCTGTAGGAGTTTACAACTGTACCATTTGCTTGGTACAGCACTTCAGGTTATTTTCAGCACTTAATGATGCAGGCCCTGAGAGGTTATAAAATTTTTCCTTCTACTTACAGAGATTATTTAATCATTGAGATGGTAAAAACACCTGAGATTTGTGACAGTTACCTGTACAGTTTGTAAAAATCAAAAAGCTATATATTAATTCATTAACTGTTCTTTAGTTTTGTAGGGCACTTTTTCTCTAGGGTTTTCAAAACAATGCATTTGTGCAGACCGGAAGCAAAAATGTTAATACTATTGTAGGGTTTTCCTCTGTGGACAGAAAGCAAGTCCCTTTGCAGGATAATTCAGTGGTATACCACACTTGGCCGCTTTAGCTCATGGAAGTGCATTTTTTGGAAAAAAGTTACAACAGATTTTAAAAAATGAACCAGTTTTTAGAAGCTTAAAAAGAAGGAACATTTGTTCAGAAGGGCACTAAGTTTTTAAAGCCATTCAACATTCAAGTGAATGTCTCCAAAATAGTCTTGAAAGAAGTTCCTATACCAGCATATGAGAACAGTATCATTGCGTTTCTCATATAAATAGGAAAAAGTGCCTTGAGGAACATGATCTGTATATGCCAATACTAAAACAGTTATTCTTTTAAATGCTCTCTGCTGGAGTTAGACTACTTAGTGTGACTATTCTCCATGCAATGGAGAACTCATATAACATTCCTTGCCAAACAGCGTTGTGGATGCAAGAAGTTTACATAGCTGACTGGAGACCTAAGGAGGTCTTTAGGCAGACAAACCATAAATGGATCAGTCACTCCACTGGGCTGAAAATAGCTGGAGGTAGAGACATGTGGGTGGGGAATGGGGGAAAGTGTTGTACATGTTTGCCCTCAGTTCGGGCTCTCATGCTTAAAGCCATCACTGGGGGCAGAGTACGGTAGGGCAGACCCTTGGTGTGAACCAGTCCAGCCATTTGCACATTCTCATTGAAGCTCTGCAGTGGTCAGACAATAAGAATTAAAAGTAAGTATGGGTGAGATGACAGGTTATTTTCTTGTATCCCCTAGTGTCTGACCCACCTGCTCTGTCTAGTATGTTGGTGGCCATCAGCAGGCATAACTCATGTTCTCAGCCAAAGAGAAACAGAAGTATCTTCGTTTACAAAACAATCTAGCCCAACATCTTTTTTATTTAGTCTCACACATATATATCCAGTTTTGTTTGGAATATCCAGATGTCTCGTCATCTTTTATAAAGAGCAGACTTCTTGATTTTTCTAGGAAGAAGGAAATGTCAGACTGTGGTGTTGGCTTATTATTTATTATACCTAGACTAGGCATCACAAGAATCTTCTCATGAGGCTGGCTCTTCTTTAAAGAAAAGTTTTCTCTTTTTTTTAAAAAGAGCTAGATTGGAAAATCATTTTGCTTCTTGTTTTGTGGCCTGTACTTTGGTGTCCTGGAGGGACAGATAAGCGAAAAAGAGGAACAATGAGATTTTGCTGGGAAAATCCCTCCTGCTGAATTTTTTGATTTACTTACTATCTCACAGGACTGTTTACCTTTCAGAACAAAGGTCAATACTCATCAATTTCTAGATAGTAGTTAATTAAATAATAACAGGATGAAGGGTCTATCCCTTTTATGTGGAAGTCCTCTTTTATGTTCTTAAACTGGGTGTGACACTTGAATCTGGAAAGATGCAAAAGATAATGATATTAAGATTACAGAGTATTTTAAAAAATTAATCTGGTCTTATCATCAGAATGAATTTAAATCCTTTTCCAAATTGATTCATTTTAAGTGTTGACATTGTGTGCATTTATAAGTGAGCATAAATCAATGTGAAAAAAATATTTTCAATATGGTATCAAGGCTTAATGGTGGTGATATATATTTCAGAGTATTTACACAGTTTATAAGGCTACCTAATAGTGTGTCAAACCAAGTGTTACCAAATATGTGATGAAAGAGGTAGCTATTTTATTATTTATTATTTTATTATTTATTCATTTGTGGTGAAAATGGTAGGCTCCAAATTATACACTTCTATAAAAATAAATTGTTCACTATAAGGAAGTGAAGATCACTGTAAAGTTAAGGAAAGCTCCTGACTTCCCTTTGCTACAAAACAGAGAGGAAACTTGAGTATGGATATATCTTCTCATTCCAAACAAATGATACACAGCCAGTTTAACAGCTAGAGGGGGAACAGGCACATGGATTGAAGTTGAGCTGTGTTTTACATCTCAGAAAAGGTTCTTACACACTCATGTGCCATTGCCCAAAGTAGGAATTAGGCACAAAACATTTCACAGAATCAAGAACTTAAATAACCGTGAGAGAAATATGAAAGTGTAAAATTCACCTTGCATATTTGCAGATTTGATCCATTCCCATATGTTTCAAAGACACTGCCAGCTGGTTCAATTCAGGTTACCAAATTTAATGTGGCCTTGCAGACATACAAAAGGAAGGCCAGTCTCAAAAGAAAACATTTTAGTGGACCTTAGAATCAGATTATTTCTCATGGTCAGAGAAATAAAGGGAAACATGAAGTTCCTTTTTCCTTTATTTCCTATTTTATCAAGTCATTTTATATGAGATACGCTGTCCACATGGTATGCAGGAAGGCTCAAAAATACATCACAGAATGGTGTATGCTAGTTCTCTATTGCAAGACATACCCAAGTGTTTGGGTTGCCAGTTTTTCACTCTTCCACTTATCTTGTTAAATCTTGTTAAATCAATCGTGAACCATCCAGACGTATAAGGGATCAGAAATTTTTGGTTTTGTGCTGGTTTTTCCTGAAGCATACTGGAGGACTTTACTAGAGTTTTAGAGACATAGAGTTTTTTTAAGGAAGTTTGTGTTTTCAACAATTTATTTTGGAGTTTAAAAAGCCTGTCTAAAGGCATTTTGTTTTTAAATCCAAAAAGTGAGTATTGATATAAATTGTATAAATGTTATATCTGGGGACTGTATCATATACAGATATCTTGAGAAAAAAATCAATTGATACCATTAAAACAACCTATCTGTATTTGTTGTAGGTATTTTACAAATGTACATATGAATATGTCCACTGAATAATCAGGAGAAAGAAAAGACAGAACAGAGACTGGTCACAAGCAGAGTCAAGACTAGCCTGTATCACCAGTTTTTCTGTAGCATTCATCAGGGAATTCTCATCTGCAAGACAGATACCAATCAGGTGATTAATCAGTTTTCAGTTCAGAAAAATTATGTCATCATTCTCCTATTTGATGAATTACAAAATAGAGCTGAATTGCCCCTGCATGAGCTCTCCCGGCACGATGAAATCTTTACAGGTTACTTAAAAACTCTTCTTTTCTGTGCTCTGCTGCCTCAGATGTTTTTTGCTAGAGAAAAGTTTTTGTTGTCCTTTATACTGACAAGGTCTCTGTGAAGAGATGGCTGCTTCTTAAATCTTCAAGCAAGGTGCATCTTTCAGCAGGAGGCTCCCAACCCATTATGAAAAAAGTAGCCTATGTACCCTCTTCTAGGTGATTTTAACTGTATTTCAAGCTCACAGTTATATGTATTAATAGAGATAGATCCAAACTCTATTCTCTCTGAAAACATATATACATAGCAGAGAGTTCACAGAGTAAAAAAATATTTTTAGAGCTAGAAACTATTAGAGCTAGTATATTTTTGTTTTCATTTTACTTTTTTCACTAGAGAAAGTAAAAAGTGAAATGACTCAGTTGAATTTATGCTCCTCCCTTAGGGACTTATGTTTACCATCAGAATAGTACCATACAAGGGGCACAGTTGGCATTTCAAGTGCAGAAGGTAGTGACAGAGCTATAGTAAACATATGCTGGGAGTTTCCATTAGAGCTTACTGTTGTAGCAAATAAATCCAGTCCCCTTCACTCTTAATAGGCTGATACAGATACATCATCATGTGTCATCCATAATCAGTTTTTAAGGAATGTAATAAACTTTTGGACTTCTGGACTGAAAACAAAATTTCTTTCTTTGCTGAGATTTCAACGTTTTTCTGGTAGATCTCCAGGAACTTCAGATCCCCTTTCTCAAAATGATAAGGGCTTTTTTTCTGAATGGGTCTGTCCCTCTCAAGTCTAATAAAAACTATGTCTTCCTCTTCTGGGCTTTCTAATTTGACAGTTTCTTGTCATAGCTTTGTTCCACAATAAAAATAAAAAACCTCTGGGTGTTAAAAGAAGTCCTTGGAAAACTGTGAGCGATAGTCAGCATATACAGAACGTATCAGAATTGGTCTGACTGACCGTGGCAGCAACAGGAGATCACCATTTCTCATGGATAAGCTTTTCTTGAATGTCTGTCTTTTATGCTGTATAAGGCAGACCCTTTCTGGATCAAGGCTGCTACTACTACTACTTTCTGCTTCTTTTACTCTCTGTTATGGGTTTAGCTAGGTGTGGGCCTAAATTTAGGCTTTAGATTTCAGAGTAGGCCTATGACTATCAGCTGACTTGATCTGGGCTGGACTAGCTGACAGCTGACTACTACTGACCAATGGTATTCCATACCATATTCCAACATCATCTCAAAATATAAAAGCCAGAGTAGGAGAGGTTTCTCAGTTGGCATCATGGCTACAGTCCTGAGAGGACGTGCTGCTGCTGTGGTGCTCTGCTGGGCCTTGGCTGGTGCCCACTGCTACTTCTCATTTTGTTTGCGTTCAGGGAAGTAGAAGCATTTTATTGTTATTCTCTCTCTTTTGCCTCGCTGAGTGTCTTTTAAGGTGATTTATGAATCTAGGGTGAAGGAATCTGTCTTCAGTGGGAAGTAGAAAATTGTTATTTCTAACTTGTGTAAGTGTGTGTTATATTGTAGTTTTCTTTTAATTTTCTCCTTTCTGTATAAATATATAAACTTAGTGTGAGTTTCCAGGTTTTTTTTTCTTTCTCCTTTTTCTCGGCGGGGGGAGGGAGTCACTGACACTCTGTATTGGGCAGTTGGCATTTTGTCAGCTCAACCCAAGACACACTAAGAGAGATTGTCTACTATTTTTGAATATTATCTGTTTAAGGAATATCTTCATTTCTCATAATCCTCAAAATCCTGTGTCTTGTTCTATGGTATCTTAAGCTAAATCTACAACAGCAGTATTATTTTAAAGTCTTATATTCTTTTGTTGTAGATTATTTGTTTGAGGATTTTGTATGTTTTACTTATATCACAGTCAAACTGCAGAGATTACTGTTTGTGGATGTCCTCCAAATCATGTCCCTTTACTCTGTCTACCAGAGAGTAATCAAATCTTGTTGGAATGACCATTGTCCTATTTTTTAGCAGTTTACAGGAGTAGCAGTTGAAGGGAATAAGGACTCTGCATTGATTGTTCATCTTTAAAACCAGACTCTTCAGTACTATGTGTAAGTTCGAGTTGAATATACTTGTTAATCAGATGCTATGAAACATGTGGAGGGGGAGCCCAAAGCCACATTTTAAATTATCAAGTTTCTAACAATTTGTTGGATGCATATAAATATATAAGAACTGCATAATGCACTGACAATAACTAAGTAAAAAAATATTCAAAGTAGAAGAGAGTAAGAAGAAATTCAGACTTGCTTATAGTTGTAGAATGTAGGAAAAAAAATATTCATCCTCCTAAGATACCCTTCTCCATCCCTTGCAGTAGTTTCCCTGCTTTGAAGTTTTCTTGAGAAGGCACAACTTGCAATTTGCCCAAGATGTCATCAGGCCCAAACCACTGTGCCAGAGGACAGGAGGTGATTTCAAAGCTGACAGCCCCCTGGAAGGATGATCTGCAAGCATCTTACTTTCTTTTGAATAAAGTGTGACCTCCACTGGTCGTTGTTGTATTCAGGAAGAGGGGGAAAAGTCTATCATGGGAAAAGGTCCCAAGGCATTTTGTGGGACAAGTCTTAGTTCAGGGTCAACTGCAAGGTTCTTATTTAGTTCACTGGAGAAATATGTAATGGTATTTACATATGTATAAGTGGAACTGCATGGGGGCAGGGGAGAGAGCTGAAACATGTGCTTACACTTGCTGAGAGTCATGCACATCCTACATCTGCCTGCCTGTCTGTCATGAACATGGGATTTGTAAGTTATGTGTTAAAAAACAGAAATAAAACCAGCAGTTGCCAAGAATAGCAGTTGTGTACTTTTGCTTAATTTTTCTCACTTTTGTGTTTCTATAAGCATTAAAACAATGGAATAATAAAAATAACCCAAAACCAAAACAAACAAAGATAAAGACTGCCCAGGACAGAGTTTAACCCACAGAGAGGATACAAGCTGGAAGAACCTTAAAATAGAAAATACCTTTAAGGAAAAATGCACCATTCAGAAGATGTTTAAAGAATCTGAGCATTCGTATTTTCTGCTACAATGCCTAGCCACATGGAGAAAGAGAGTAAAGGGTAAGGAAGACACAATATTTCTGAATTTCCATGTCTTTTTGGATTTAAGTCAGACCCTTAACCTTACTTGAATACAGTATTTTTGTAGTTTAATATATTCCATACAGGATGTATAAAGAAGATTTAATAACTGTCTCTTAGCTGTGGTTTATCTCTACCTCAGAGAAAGCCAAAATGAGTTTCTAGTGAAATGGCTGAAAGAGCATTCATGGTAAGTCTTCTATCAAATTGTTTCCAGTCTTGCTGATTTGTAAAAGATCTTTCAGAAAGATTCTGGCTTTCCATATAGAATGTTACAGTGTGATTCTGTGCCCTAAATTTATAAAATTAAATACAAATGACCAGTGCAAGGCTATCCTGACATCCTCTACTTTTTAAAACTCTCAAGTTTACTTGCTGTCACGTGGAATTTGTGCTAGTATTGAACACAAGTTTTTCCCTCAAAAAGAAAATTATAGTGTATTGCATATTTCTGGCTGTAATAGCAATTAAATATCTTGCAAGAAACAAATCAAATCCCCAGGTTTCTCTGCCTTTTTGTTGTTCTCTTTCATAAGTGTGTCACAGATAAAGGACTAACTTTGTGAACACAGTCCTAGGGTAATAAGGACACAAAATGAACAATGCTTATGTAATTAGTCACTAGACACGAGTGTTCCAGGATAAGATCTTCTGAAGTATCATAGCAGAAATATAAATGGAATACTTAGAGTTGCTGTTGTCAGCTATTAAAACTGGAAATATTTCTGCAGCATTTCAGATTCTCTGCATAGTTTTGCATTAGACTAAGGTGTTCTTGGGGAGTTGGATTGCACAAGATCAGTTAACTATGCTCTCACTCCAGAAGCAAACTAGCCCACTGGCCCGATTTAAGGCAACAGAATCTGACTGACCAAGTCTGCTTGTGTTTTCCCTGCTTCCCTCGCCTTTTGCCTGTCTTAGGTGATATAAAGGCATCTCTTAGGTTTGAAAACACTTCAACAGTTATTCAAAATTGTAATAGATTCAGTTTCCTAACATTCCAACACAAACATTGGAGCACAGTAAACTTTAGTTGACTGGACATCAAAAGATACAAACTAGCAGTGTTCATGCAGTTACTCTCAACGGCTCCTACTGCTGAAAGCTGGGCCTACAGCCCATGTGTATTACCGTGTATCTTCCAGGAGCTTCCCAAGGTGCTCTCCATACATGCCTAAAATGTCCATACAATTTCTCTCTTAGCCTAATGGGAAGAAATTTGTTCAGGTGCACACATTATCACGCACAGCTTAAGGGATATACTCCCATAATTACTAGCACCGCTTCTAAGTCAGGAGTTAGTGCAGTCACTGCATCCAGGTGTAGGGTACTGTTACTAGTTCTGCTTTGGAACCATACTCAGATGTGCCTCTGTGCCATCTGGTGTTTCTAATTCAGGAGAATCTCTTTGTTTTCTTGTATTTTTGAAAGCTCAAAATGAAGGGTCAAGGTCTGCTTTTTCTTTTGTACAGTTGGAGTAATTTGGGAGCTCTTGTTGCTGGCATAATGAAGGTGTGGTTTTGCAATAAGTTTCAGCAAATTTAACTCTGCGCCGCTGCTGAAAATAGTGCTGCTGCTCTCCTTTCCTCCCTGCTTTAGCTGCATCTTTCTGCTGCCTCCCTAGGGAGAATGAGGTTGCTCCTGGCTTCACAATCAGCTGTGTCAGGAGCCATCTGAAAATTAGCACATGGCTCAGATCTCAGGTGGATCACTTTGGTGTTTTTGATCTGGGTCACTCTGTGGCAGCATGAGAGCTGATGATAAAACAAGAGAGAAGTATTTACTTAGGTCTGAGGCAAGGAGGGAGGGAAGGGTAGAAAGAGTGTGCCTGCCTCTTGGCACAATCCATACTTAGGTTAGCTTAAGCCAATAATAAAATTGCACCTAGGAGTCTGCTTGCTAAACTCAGAGCTGAAAAGTACTCCTGGTATTAAGAAAGACCAAACACTGGAAAATTCCAGTGTTGTTTTTTTTTTCTTAAGACTTACTTTCTGTGTAGTGTAATATCCAGAGAACTTGAAGCAGAGCCATCATAGAGGAAAAACAAATAGGAGTAGATATTGAGTGGAAACAATAGTAAGATCTAGACACATCACATAGATCCAGTCTTCCACTTTTTTCCATGTAAATCCACTCATTTTCCCTAAAACATTCTTTGGTGAGGACAATGTTTAAAATACTCTTAAACACACCAAATATTATCAAAAAGTTATACACAGTTCCTAAGCTTTGATTGGGATGAAAACTCATAGAAATAAATTTGTTACTTAGCTTTTTTTTTTTTCTTAGTTGATTCCATCCCTCTTCCTGCAATTCCTACCTAGATGGGCCCATGAAACCTATGGTACTGGAGATGAAGTGATGCCTCTGAGTTATCCGGCATGTGAGTTGGGAAGGGAGCATGGGGACTGTGAGGGGAAGGGAGGGGGAATGGGGAAAACAGATGGATCTGAGATTATGCTGCAGCTGAGATTGAAATAAAATTTCACCTTAAAATGGGGTGGCTGCTGCTTCTATGAAACTCTTGGGGATAATTCATCTGCCACTTGATAAATTGGCAGGATTTCTTTCCAAGTTCTCTCCTCTATTCTCCTTCATGCTTTGTGTGTGTATACATGTGTGTGAGGTATGTGTATGTAATTTTCAAGATGCCTGGCCCCTCTTTTCTCCTTGGCTAACTTCTGAAATAGAGCTGTCAGGATGATTCTAGCGTTTGGAGCCATATTCTTCCTGACAGAATATAACTCTTCTTCACAGTTTTCTTTTTTTTATGGCCTGAAGTCAAAGGGAATATTCAATGCAACCTCAGGTCAGGTTCTTGAATTTTAACACAATTTTCCATGAGAATTAGAAGAACGAAAATTCTGTTAAGACAGGAAACAAAAAGTGGGACAGTGATGTAAGGAGTAAAGACTTGTTATGTGGCATTAAAAAAGCAGCTTGAAGAGGTTTCAGTTCTAGAGGGGATGAGATTCATTTAATCTGACTGGGAATTTAACACCAGTCACAGTGTTCCCAGTCATTTTTAAAATATGGTTGAACTCTTATAGCAACTGGCCTTGATAGCAATCCTGAACTTCAATAGACCAGCTGCAAGAAGGTACATTAAATTAAGTAATTTCAAAAATGTGTTGAAATACAGCATATACAGTCATATAAACCTATATGATGTGGAAGATTTTTAAACTACGTCATAGTTATATGGCTATATGTATAGCCCTGGGCTATACAGGAATACAACTACTTATTTCTAAAATATAGAAAAAGTATCAGTTATGAGCTGGACAGATTTGGCTGTTCCTTTATATCCTATCAGTGATATTATCTGATATCTTGGGAGGCAGAGATTGTGAACACTTTAATCAACAAAAAATTTTGTAATCCTGAAAAGAAATGGTGATGTTCATTTATTTTCTGCAAAGGAAGAGGTTTTGTGCTTGTGCCCACCTCCACAGAGCGGAAATTCACAGGGACCTAGTTTTTTATCTTGGCAAAATTTCTCATATATAAGTGGAAATTTTAGATCTCTCTAATATCAATTGAACTTTGAAAAATCTAAATTCTATTGGTTTTACATATTTCTGATGTCAAGAGTATTGGGTTTTACATTAGTGAAATAGAATGAGAATGTAGGTGTTGCTATTTAGAAACACTTTGAAGATTTAAAGTGCTGTATATATATAAATCATCACTTTTTATGAGTTTGGATGTGCTAAAAATACAGTGCATTTCATTGGTGGTAAAGCATCATGTTGATCAATGAAGGATCTGAATATTAAATTTAGAGGAGAGTATTTAACTATATATGTTTCATTAAGAAAGACAAAATATGCTTTATATGTTCTATTTCAAGCTCTTTCACTTCTCCGAATGTCAACTGTCAAACTTTGTTGCCATCCTTACTAACAGCTGCCTAGTGAAACATTTTCCCATTTTTCTGTTTGGAGGTGCTTACCTTTTAATAATAGTCCTACCTTATCAATGGTTTAAAAAACAGGTTTTAAATGAAAACTTCGGCTAAGAATCATATTTTAACTATGATGTAGCATTGCAGGGAGTAAGATAAACTCCATAGAGTAAAACATGGTGTACGTTAAAAATGTAGAAGCTGTCTGGCCCATGCCAAGATGAACTACAAAATTTTGGCTTTCTAAATTATGATCAGTCGAATTACATTTAAGCTTTTTTTGGAAAAACTGCTCTACAGGATATTTACAGTACTGAAAGTGCCTCTGGAGATTTTGCCCTCTCTCTTAATTTTTTTAATCTTTTCATAACAATTATTTCACATTCTGTTTTCAGCCTGCTTCTAGTTTCCTTGTCTTGCCTCTCCCTCACTCTCCCTTTCCTCCACACCCTTTCTCTCTTTCTCATATCATCTCAGAGCTGTTAGAAAAAAATGCTGCTTTTTTCTCTGTGATGTTCTTCAGCTTTAGCAATTTTCCATTTCACTTCTTTCTCATTATACTTTTTCCATTTAATATTTGGGAAGAAAAAGTATTCTATTTAAACTTAAGCCAAATACACCATCACAATGTTATGGCCCACATTAGATTTTTCAAATATAAAGTTTACTTGCAGTTTCCTGTGCTCTCCATTTGACTGTTATTAAAGGAGGAGGGGAAAAAAAAGGTCTTCACTTTTACCATCAACAGGTGTATTTTATATCTGTCACTGTTACTTGTCCCTTGTCTGGTTTGCAGCAGTGTGGAAGCTCTGCAGGTTACTGACACAACCTGGGTCTCATCATAGCAAAACTTGTTTGTGGGAAGACATTGGTGTGGATCTGAAATGGTCAAAGTGTGTTTTAGGGGGTGATGCACTCTGAATGAGTTCTAAAGAGGGAAGTAAATTGAATTAAGTACTGCAAAAAATTGTTGGGACAGTGTGGTGTTGTATGAGCATGTGTGGTTATAAGAATTGGTTAGGAAGTAGAATGCAAGTGATTTTAAGTAGAGTCCAGGATTTTTGAAATCAGAGAAGCCTTCATTGATAGAGCACCTTCTACTAGTAGAGGCTGTATTTTCAAAGTGAAGACTGAAGAAAACAGTAAGGACTTTGAATTTTACTACTGTTTTGTGTATTAGTATAGTAAACATCTCTTTGCATTTAGTCCACTGCTATTCTGTTCCTGCTAAATACCTTGCTCGAGTTTGTATAAAAAAGGCTATATGAAAGTGGGCAAAAATGATGATACTACTTATGATACAAAAAAGCTGGAAAACACTAAGATACAACAGCATTTAGGCACCATGGTAATAGATGCCTTAGAGATACATACAAAAGAGGCAAACAGAATGAGTCAACGTATTGCCCAATTTGCATAAATTTTTTCATAAAATAACTTGCAGTGTTTGAGAAAGAAAAGAAATATTTGGTGTTTAGGTTGCTATGGTGTTGTGGTAGTGAAAAAACTATGAACAAATAGTCTAAACCACATCATGAGTTTACTAAGCAGAGAGTGTCTTCTAAGTAACAAAGTGAATATGAAAAAAGGCTTTTATTATGTAGAGGTTAGATGTGATACCAGCTAGTGTAATGACAGCCTTTTCTGTGCTCTTCACTTATTAAAAAGCTGATTTTATAACCACTGATTTCAAGAAACTGTGAAGAGGGTTGTGAATTTCTGTATTGGCTACTTGGTTTTGTCTTACTGCTTTGGACTTGGTGGAAAGGTTTTTGTCAGCTTCTGAGAACATTTCCTGCTTTTCCTTTCAATTGGGATGAATATTTGCTCAGTTTTACTGTGCTTCTTTTTGTCAGAAGCATTTTTAAAGAGATTCTTCAATCCAAGGGGAATGAGTGTTTTCCCTTGCATGCTCTTCTACACTAACATCTGGTTTCAGCAGAATACTTAAACACATGCCTAAATGCATCCTTAAACATTTTCTTGGTCATATGTCTAAAGAAGGTAGGCAGACTATAGAGCAAAATATTCTTAAGTGCTTTTTTGAATAGGGGCCTAAATGGGAATGAAAAGAAAATTATATGCCTTTTTTTAATTAGATGATTAATTAACCAAGTATATGTTTCATTTACTGACATTATCTTTTGTGAGTGTAACTTTAAAGATTACAGGAAAATACTTCAATATTTTGTTTAATATATATGTTTTAACAAGTACAGTTTCCCTCAGTATAATTTAGCTTCAAAGCTATTGATAAAGTGGTTGCTTCCACTCGGCAGCCATATTTTGCTCGCAAATGAACTTGCAGTACTGAAAAAAAAGTTTTAGGAGGGGGATAAAGAAAAAAGAAAATTGACACCTTCATGATAACTTTTTGGAAGATGCAACAAGGTCTAAAATTTTTGCACACCTGCTAAAGTGTAATTATTTCTGAATTGTTACTCCTGTCTGGGAGGAGTGTTTTGTTTTTTTTTCTGTTAGTCATGAATGGATGAGCAACTTTAAGAATTAAGTATCCCAAAGAGAATAAACATGCCATTTGGCAGTTTATAAAACATGCGGCTCTGGTAATGAAGCTCAAGGAAGTCATACTCTTTTCTAATGGGTGAATGGCTTGAAAAGTGTTCTGCATCACAGTATGGCAAAACTAGTTACTTAATTTACAGAGCATTTACTAGGGGCAAGGGTAAGAAAATTAAGGATAACTTAGCATATTCACCCCTCTTATGAAACTTCATAGTCCTCTTGTAAGTTCCTTAGGAGATGAGGGAGAAACCCTGAGCAGAAATGATAGCAAAATTAAACATCAGAATTACACTAGAGTTACTTAAACTAGGGCTCAATGGAATAGGCACCTGGAATATATATTTTTTTAACTCTGCTTAACTTCTACTGAAAACTCTCTCAAGAATGGTATATTTTGCCAATATTTTTTCTTACAGATAACTTTAAATAAAAGGGAACTGTTCCCCAAATGCATACTTATGCAAGCATTTGGAATGCAGTAAGTGTGGGTTCATTATGACTGAACAATTTCAGCTGTGAGCAACTATTTAGCAAAAAATAGAAAAAAATAAATGCATCTTTGGAGGTAAATTAAATTGCAGTACCCAAAGAATTGGAATCAGCCTTTTATAATGTGCTCATGAGAAAACCAAAATAAAAATGAAAGTTCAGACTAGTTTCTCCCCTGCTTTCAAATGCCTTTGTAAAAATGACATTTAAATGGAGTATAGGGACTGTCACAGCTTACAAATATTTTTCTTTTCAGTTTCAACATGTACTCATCAACGTGTACTCTCTGTAAAGATTTTGTCAACAACTAAAGAAGTGTTTTTAAATGAAATTCAACAAAAAAACATGGTCTGTCTAAGCAGAAATGACTGTATCCAGGATAATCATTTGCATAGTGTGTGTTAGTGTATTAGTATACATGTACGTCTATGGATTTGACTTCCGGAAGAGGAAGGGGAAAGATAATCCCGATAGTGTTATTTGGAAAACAGCTCTACAGTGAATGGTATTGCATCATCTAAAAGACTAATTAGATGGCATGATTGCATTACTCTCCAGAGTTTCACATCTCAGCAAAAAAATCCCCACAAAATCACTTGTCACATTTTGGGTTATCATTTGAATAGTTGAAAAACAAGCTCTGCAGTCTGGGTATTTATAGATATATAGACACCACCTCTGAATGAGTGATCTTTGTGATTGTGCATCCAATGTACTTCAAATGGCAACATGAAAAGCATTTCTGTGTATAAATTTTGAATGTCTCTCTTAAAGTTGGAGGTACTTTTAGTTCTAGCCAGCCCTCAAAGTGTTCTGGGTGCTTCCAAATGCAGTATCACAATGGAAGTCAAAAAACCATGGAACGGGCTCACAAAGGTAGTGGATTTTCCAGTTTGGGCAGTTTTGTTTTATTAGCCTGAAGCAATTTGCATTGCAGGCAGGCCAACCTGTCTTTGCTAGCACTGTAATGTCATCATGTTCTACAGTCTTCTTGACTGAAGTCCAATAAACTTATCTTTGGAGGCTCATCATTTTTTTTAAAAGATGAGATTTTTCCAATGAGGACTCTCTTTTTGAGTCTGCAAAAATCAATACTTTTGGCTGACTTTATTAATATGAACAGTGTAGTCCTTTGGGAAAGGCCTTTAATTTTCAAAAACACGTCAGGCTGGACTGTACAGACAAACTTTTATGCTTAATATTGTAAGTACTTATTTTGCCTAATTTCACTTACAAAACTGTGTTGTGATTCCTGGGTAGAAAGAGGTACCTTCCCCTATGCATGCTAACATAATGTTATAGATTAATGGACTTTGAAAAGTCCCTTTCCTTTGATATTTCCAGTTTCTTGTAAGTGTATGGACTTTCCATGTGCAATTCCTACCTCTCCCTAGGACTTGTTAAAAATTTTTGAGTCTTGTTAAGAAATTAAGAATCTTTTTATCAAAACTTTCCATCTAAGTTGGATGCCAAAAATTCTATTAAGTGATAGTCTCTCCCCTCCCCCTGAAAAAAAAAAACAAAACAAAAAACAACGAAAACACCTTTGTTATATTCAGAAGTGATTATACAGTACATTACTGGAGTGGGGAAAGACTGAAATTGCTCATTATGCTCATTTTTCAATATGTGAGTGGACTTTGTTAACACAGAATGATTAAAAAGTACTGTTACCAAGAACTCAGCAATAGAGAATCCTGAGGATAGAGATACATCTTAAACCCTTTCTTCTTCAGAATTTTAAAGCTCTAATTCTATTCAGTTGTGATTCTCCAATGTTTTTTACTTGATTTGTCTTTAATGTGTCTTAAAAAAACATCACAAAAGGTTGGGAGTTAGCACAAAAAACATTGGACAGAGCGAAAATAAATGCAAAAGAAGCTCTCTTTAGTCTGTGAGGTCTGATGCATCTCACTTAATTTCAGGTGCCTAGGTAAGGGACACAAAAGGGGTCAGTTTGAATTTTTCCAGTTGGGTATGGGAAGTGATGGTCAGCTCCAAATTGCTCACCCCACCTTCCGGTTTTCTTGGTCCTTCACCACTGAATGTAAGGCAGAACAAATTAGTTTGTCACTTGGGAAATAGGTATTTTAATTAGATTAAAACTCTGTCAGTAAAGATTATGTTTCCTATGGTATTTTAGTGCTAAAGAATGGAGAAAAAAATAATGATTGGGGTTTCCAGAAGGTATTTCACTTCTACTGATTTTAATGGGACGATATGAATACTTTGAAATCTAATGAGGTCCCTGAGTACCTTTGGAAACAAGGGCTGCAAACCTGACTTCCACTAAAAAGAAATAAAATTAAATATATTAAAAGCTAAGCCATAGAAGAAAGTCAAAATTTGATGCTTTAGACACTTCAGTGGCCTTCCAAATATTAACCTTTTCCTACTAACTTCTTAGTAACTGGATATTCTTCTTGTTTAGGATAGTCTGGATGCACCATAGGATTTTCTGAAGAAAAAAATTATTTATGAAAAAAAATACTAAGAATGGCTGGTAGTGGGAAAATTTAAAAATGTAACATAATTTTTGCCCAGCTTCTTATATTCTTTTTTTTTCAGGCACAAGAGAAGAGATTAGGACTGGATTTTTATTTAATAAAGTGTCCATGCTGTTATGTTACTGCTATTTCTAAATGGGATGTCTCATTCCTCCTAATATGAAGCTCCATGATTCTATTTTATTGTGCAAGCAAAGGACTCCTGTCCTTCAGTCCGAGCTCCACTGACTTCAAGGAGGTGTAGTGCCAAGGTGTCAATGCTTCCATGTAGAGTAATTTGCAGGATTCAGCCTCAACTTGCATGTATTTGTCTTTCTTACAGTTGAAATATGCTATTTATCTTGTAATAATAGCATCAGTATTTTAGTAGAGTATTACAGAAAACAAACAACATTATGTTCATGATAAACAATTGTATACTATTGTAGTTATTAATTAACACATGAGGACATTGAAAACTTATGAACTGAAGAGCATGTTCTGATACAGTGATTTTTTGCTAGGTATCTTACTAACACTTGTATTATTATGCCAATAAGGAAATATTGGTAGAAATCCTGTACTTATTACTTATCGCTATTTTAGAAGGAATAGCTAGCACCTTTTTTTTTACCCCCAAACCAGTTTTTAGAGTTAGAAGTCACTGGAGTGAGAGCTGCAATTTTTTTAAAGGATCATGAATATTTTTACTGTTAGTCCTTTGTCATTTTTTAACATCAATAGGGAATGATTTCCAGTATCTGTTTCAGCAGAATATTTCAACAATAACACAAACCTGTGGCATAACAGTTACTCTTTGAAAAAGTTCTTGAACATTATAAAGTGTTACCCATGAATGCAACACTTGCATGAGTGGTATAAATATGTCCATAAATCTGACTTGTCTGTAGAAATAACATACATATCTACAGAATACATCAGAAATAAAACCCAGGTGCACCATGAAGGTGAAGTTAAGCAAGTTGTTTAGGGAGGTCTTGGATAAAGCTTTATTTTGTACATTATAATAAGGGAAAATTAAAATAAAAGCTAACTTGTGCAATTTATGAAATAATTTAATTCCAAATATGATAACTGCAATTTTTGTGTACCTTATAATCATCTTATTTCTGTATTCAGGCATTATCACTAAATTTTTAACTAGCTTACTACTTAATTCATTAATTCAAGAGATATTATTACTGATGTGTTACTTGGAAAAAGTAGCCATCCCACTACACTTTAAAAATATTTTTGGTACAATTACAGCATCGATAACTTCATATATTGTTTCCTATTATTGTGATAAAATGTTAATAAATATAGGAAGCCTGCGTTTGCTGAGCATTTCTTGGTTTTCTTTTTCTCAGAACAGAAGAAAAAACTCTCTACTGAATGTGCAATGGAGGCAAGTGTTTTTCCAGTTCAGCAGTTTCTGCTGAATTGTAAACAATTGGGTTGTTTTAAAAAGAGACTAGCATGGTCCGTAACTCTGACAGCTAGTAGTAGTTTAGTTTACTGCTTCTACCACCTGCCTTCTGACTTAATATTGGAAGCAAGAACCATGCAATTAAGTATGAGGAAATGAAAATAAATGACACTGTTCATTGCACATTAAAAAGTGCCTGGCAGAAAGAATGTGCCTTGCCTGGACCTGATGACCCCAGGGGAAAACATGTCTTGTGCCTGGGAAAGTGCCAATGAATTAGATACTGACCCTGATTTTATCTGTTATCAAATGCTTTGGTTTCCTTCTTAACAATTTGAAACTTTTTTTTTAATTATAATCAACTTCTGAAAAGCAGGAAAATATTAAAGTGAAACATGTACTGCATGTGTAGTAGAAGCTACAGGACACCAAACATGCAGGGATATTTTCTTCCTAATTTCTTGAGAAAAGTTATTTGGATTACATCTGGAATTAGACTAATTTGAACTGGTTATTAAATTCTAAGTCTTATTCTAGAGGTGAAGAGCTTTTAGAAAGATTAATTCCATCAAAGCAGCAATATTGCATTTAATGCAATATTACTGGGTATGTAACTCAAACCCTTCCCTCACCCCACAATCTGAATGTCTAAAATCTGTTTCATTTTAAAATGCCTGTTCTGTGAATGCTATACCTTTTTTCCATATGTGGCTTATACAGTTGTTAGAACATAACACTAATAATTGTTTTTTAGTAATTCATCCTAAATTGTCTAAGCACCTTTAGACAATTTAGACCTTTACAAAGCTAAGTAAATGCTATCCTGATATTACAGAGTAGGAACAAACTGCAACATAGGGAAACCTGATGGCTTGGTCAGAACACAGAACACATCAAAAAGTACTTGAAACTGAGATACCAAATTAACCAAGAACATAAATCACATTATTGTGCTACAAAAGTAAAATTCATCCTTTTTTAGATATATGTAGGCACATTACAGATGAATTAACACATTACAGATTACTGTAATGCATTAATTCAGCCACTACTTTCTGATTTAGATGGCCAAGTGTAAATGCTGAGGAAACTTTCATAATGAAAGCAGAAGCAAGTAGAAACTTTCATGTCTTCATCATCTGGTACAAAACTAGAACTCAGATGGGATTTGCTTAAATTTGTAAACTTTAAGGTGAAGCTAAATAGCCAGAGAATATTAGAAAACAGATCATTTCAGACAGAAATGCTGCCAAGACTGAGTGGATTTTATTATTTCATCTTGAAGAAAGAAGTATCTTGGTAGCTTGATGGGTATTGTTTTGAGTATTTTTTTTTCACTCCATAACCCGAAATAAAACTCAAGGGTGCAAACTCGGGAGAAATTGAAACCTTATAGGGAGTCAGAGACCCTCCATGCCAAAAACTTCAACTTTCACACTTCTGGCTATATGCAAGTACACTGATCTCCTCTTTCTCTCTTTAATATTGCATGCACAATCTGTGGAGGGATTTTTCCTTTTTCAACCACATTTTAGGTAAGTTCCCATGTTCTATGAAAGGCAGTCTTCTTCATTTCTACATAGGGCTTTTTAGACCCCAGAAGAAGAAAAAAAAAAAAGGTATTTGGATGTCAGTCATTCAGTTTCTGCTATTTAAAAAACATGCCTTTCAGAGATGCTTTCTATCCATAGTCCTGCACAACATGAAATATGGTTGACAGCTATATTACCACACTGCAGATTGCAAAGCAATTCACATTCACACTTCTAAGTGCCTCTCCTTTCAAGACTTATGGATGTGTGCCAAATTACTTGCATTGTGGTATATGGCTTTCTATAGGTACTTTATAGAATAGGCCTTTGGTTTCCATTAAAATCAATGAAGTAGAGACCAAAAGAGCTGTTCTGAAGTGTTTACTAGATGTCAGACAAGGTTAATAATAAAATACTTCATGTATAATATGCATCTTCAACATGTTTCAGTGTTTAAGAAGGTATTTTCTCTGTTTAGAGTGGAAATTCCTGGGCTAAATTTAAATGTTGAGTAGTGTTAAGTTCAGCTGTCATTGTTTGCTCCCCATAACTGTCTCTATAAAAATGAATATATGATTTCATACCCTATTCACGCAGTGCTTCAAAATGTAATGTACCAGCAGCCATTTAAGGAGCCTAAGGTCCCATGTTATCAAAACTATTGTGGTTATCTCAAATGAAATGGGAAAGATACAAGATACCCTTCAATGCTACTTTTTTTTAGACAAATTAGTGACTATGCTATATTATAAAGCCTGATTCTTAGTCCCTGTGTTCACATATTTCATTACAACAGTTCTTTGTCAGACAAGTTAAAGTGGACGATCAGCCGGGATGGCAAAAGTGTGTAATTAATTTATTAATAATTACTAAAATATTAGCATGATTACTTTTGGGCATATTACTATGATAAATGAGGCAAGCCAGTGAATTTTAAAAATACAGACCTATGAGAAACATTTTAATGGCAAACATTTTAATGACAAACCTAATTTTGGGGGAGAGAAGAGAAGAAATGGATGCTTTGAAGACATCTTGGTGAAATATGGAGTCAGCAAATTTAGTCAGTCTAATGAAAGATTGACTTGAAGGAGGAGGAAAGGCATAAGAATGAGTGTAGATGGTGGAGAGTACATTACACCTTTCTATTAATTTATTTAATTTTTCAATTTCCCTTAGGACTACAGTACCTAGAAGAAAGCAGCACTACGGTTTTAAAAATATCTTGATATTTAAAGGAAAGAAAAAGGAATACAGGGAAATCACTATCACTGAATGTTGTCAGTAATGCTAAATTCATAAGGGTTTTATTCTTGTTAAAAGGATGTGTTTTACCAGAGTGCAGCAGGTATAAGATGGGCTAATGACTTGGTTTTCCTTACAACATTATATTTTAGTAGCCCTCAGTTCCTGTAGGTTGTGTTCTCCAAAGAATAAATGAATTACATACAGTATTTTTCACTCAAACGGTAGCACATGTGAAAACTCTTGGTCTGTATCTCAAAGATGTTCTCTAAAATCATGTTGTATAGTTAGGAAATGTCAGTATGTCCATTTATCAAAATAAATTGAAAGAAACTATAGTGAACAGGAACCTAGATTACTGGAGTAGTTGCACTAGGTAATTCTCCATAAGTAAGTTGGAGAGTGAAGCAAACTGATGCCCTTTAAAAGAATCATGTCCTAATTAGAAAGACATAAAGTTTGCTGGTTAGTTTCAACGTACAGAAAAGAATTTTCTGGATATTAAATATAGTCTTTAAGAATTTCTATAATGGGACGCACCTCCTCTTGTCTCTGAAAAATAACCCATGAAGGGTACAAGCAGGTTATAACAAGTTATAGCTTACAGTGCAAGTATGGCATGGTCTTTCTTTTGATATGCCCACGTGTGCTTGAGAGGTGCTTCTAGTAGCCCTAACCTCCATGAGTTCATCTATTTCTTTCAGCATCTGTCACAGCATGAAAGTTTGTCCACTGAAGTTGTGAAACTAAAAAACAGAATCTAACAAGTGAGAACCATTTATGCTATCTTCACCAACCTGTAAAGAATCAGTCTTGATTACATAACTTGTTTCTGCAGGGTTTTGGCAGCTCTAAACTTCTTCAAATAAGGTGGCAAAAATCAGCCTGAGTACCCAAAAAGAGGCTGTAAGCAGCATGAAAACAAACAAATGGCAAAAATTTTAAAAAGTTGCAGTTTATGTTAAAAAATCTCAAGTTTAGAAAACATTTTTAAGGAGCTGATAGTTCTTTGCCCAGGCTTTCTCTTCCTGGCCAACCAGTACCCGATGCTGGAGAAGAGGAAAATGTGGAGAAATAAGATACCTGAAGTGGTTTAGAATGCACATTACTGCAAGATGTGTTGTTGTATTTAGAGGAAATTACTTAGTAATAGCAGCCTGCAGTCAATGGAGAAAAATAAATTCCAACTCAGGACTACTGATGCTAATGTTGAATTCTGACCAGATTTCTGGAGGACCCCTCTCCAGAAAATAGAGA
This sequence comes from Pithys albifrons albifrons, assembly GCF_047495875.1. NCBI lineage: Eukaryota > Metazoa > Chordata > Aves > Passeriformes > Thamnophilidae > Pithys > Pithys albifrons. Next base: position 66,942,576 of record NC_092461.1, on the reverse strand, counting down.
AAATTATGGCACAACAGTGACTGCTATCTGCTTCATCCTGAGATAAAATGTGGGTGTCAGGATATTTTTTTCCCACTTTTATTAGCTCATTTGTGGCTTCTGTAAACATTCTCCAAGAGAATAGCTCTGAAAACTGCTAGCCAGATCTTCACATGCTGACAGGGAAAGACATTAGGGGTGTGAGGAAAACATCAAGTTCTCACTTAAAGTCCCTGCTGTCTTGTGCAAGATGCTCCTGCCAGAATATTTTGAACTAGCACTTTAATTTGTCTCTTTTAGTCCTCTGCTATTAGCCCCAAAGACCAGAGCAAGTCCAGAATTTTCATATATTAAAATCCAATGTGTCATAAAAATATTGAAAGTGAGCTTGTATACTTATTCAACAGAAACATGGGAGACAGCTCTCCACATTTTTTCTTTAGTTTGAAGGCAGAGACGAAAGTTGTGGCTGCTGGTCTAGTGCTGCAAAATAGAGCAAGGCCAGCCTTCACATATGGCAGGTAAAAGCTGAGGATGCTGGTATTTCTTCAGAGTGCACACGTAAGTATGGTCTGGTATGATGTCAAGTCTACCTCAGAACATGTACTTCCTGTTTTGGTCCCAGAATTGTGTGGAAAATGAAGTATCTGCAATGCACAACAGTCTTGAAAAAATAATGGGAGGCGGTGATTTTTTACCTTGGAAAGGAAAAATCTCTTTGTAAGACAAAAATGTGATCTACTAGCATAACAATGTCAACAAAATCAGTTGTTGAAATATTTAATATTTTTCCATTTATGTTCTATAAACATACAACAGCAGGCTAATATATCAAATGTATACATAAAATCTTCCCACTGTACATAACTGTTCCATATATTACTGTTATATCTTCTGAGATTAAGTAAACGCAAAATGTACTGTACTGTACATAAATATAATACTATTGAATCATAATAAAAATTTTAAAATACCTTTTTACCATGAGAACTGTGTCAGAATCTCTCAGTGAAAGTGTTGGTTAGCTGAAATGAGAAGGCTTTTTCTTTTCCCAGAAATATATCAATTTCAGCAAAACTTCAGTTTCAAGAAAGATTTTTTGGTTAAACCTGAATAAACTTAGCATACTGAACTTAGCATCCAGCCAATGGATGTATGTGAACCAAGAGAGAGCAAAGGCGAGTTTGCTCTTCTGTCTGTTTTACATAAGAGGCTTGAACCTGAATTTTCCATTTAGGTGAATGCCCTCCCTTTTGCTGGTAGTTTCAGTTTCCCCCACCGAATGTGCTCCAATCTTTTAACACACGTAAATGACCATTTGGAAGATGGAGCCTGAGATCTAATCTAGCATAGCAACAGGGGAAATCAAGGGGAGGAAATGATGTTCATGTTCTCAGAAAACTTTTGCATATTTCCAAAATCAGAGTTCTAACAAATTTGAAAGTAGCAAAAAGGGCATTTGAAAGATATTCATATAAGCAACCTCTTTTTTTACTGTAAGCATAGTAATGCTGGGTACCAGAATTTACATGGCAGAGGAGAAATTTTGCCCCTGTTTGTTGTCTGTTGAGACAGTGACAACTTTTTATGGCTAAAAAGAATATGAATTCAGTTCTTCTTACAGACTTCTGGAAAAACACACCCCTCTAAGACAGCTGCATCAGGTCTGTCCATGCAGCAGACAGCTGAATGTTGTAGCCAGTTGCTAATCCACCGGTGACAACGAAGAGCTCAGTGCTGCATGGGCTGAGGCCAACATGAAACAGAAAAAAAGTGAAGCCAAACTGTCACTACAATCGCTTTTGTGACCTTCTGTGAGTTTGCCATAATACCTTCTTACCCTGCATCTCATTTCGCTGTCAAGCCATCTCCTGAAACATAAATTCTTTGCTTGTCCCCTTGATATAAGATTTTACTTTATTTAGAATGTTTGCCTCTATTTGCAAAGGCAGGATAAAGAAACATTTTATTTGTGCAATGAAATGAGCGAGTGGAGCAAGCTCCTGCAAGCAGGCTGCTTTGTTGAGTCAAATTTATACTCTCATTTTGAGTGTGGAGCTTACAGCATTCTTCACTTCACAGGAGAAGATATGCTTTACACTAATGCATAGTAATCTCTGTACAATTCCAACTCACTTTCTCTGATTTCAGCCACAACCTAATGGGAAATTTCTCTGAGAAATTAACATGGGAATTGGCTTTTAACTACATTTTCAAATATATTTATCAGTTAAATTTTTTGAACTGTTATGATAATGAAATTTTACTAATTATAGTAATAGATCTGTGATAACAGATAAGACCCAGACACTGAAAACTCCTACATATGGACTATTTGCTTTCCTAGTACATTTTGAACACGAAGTTAGTTAAATTATTTTCAAAACACATTTTGAATTGGAAAAGTGATGAGTGAAAAAGAAGTCATTGTGTTCAAAAATCTACAAGATGCCATGTTGTTTTCCCCAAATATTAACTATTAAGAGTGAAGTTGCTTATAGACTGTCTTGCACTATTTTTATTTTCTGTGATCAGTATAATAAAGCTGTTGTATGTAATAGATAATGCCAGCTATTTCAGTATAGGTGTCTTGTAAAAGCTAAATAAATAAAAAGTGACTTAGTTTCTATTTACCTTGCAGCAGGTGAACAAATAAGGTGACAGTGAAATAAATTATTTTTTCCTGCTAGCTAAGCATGTCATGAATCCTTCTTTCTAATGAAATGAAGCAGGGAAACAATATTTTGTTTGCTTTTCACTGTGGGGAATGTGGAAGGGGTTTTACATCAAAAAGGAAGATAACACTTCAAATTTAAGGATAGCTGTGGTTTGGGATTACAGTCTGCCTACTAAGTCATGTACTGCTTTCTGTTTTAAAACAATCCGAAATGGCTGTAGAACATCCTGTCATGATTGTTGGCTCCTAGAAATTGCTTACATAACTTGCAAAGAGCACATATGGGCAATTTATTTAGGTCTCAGAGTCACTGTGTTGTGAACATTTTATCTATGTCCTGCATAGGATTTCTTCAAAGGAATTATTTGCATCTTCTGTTGATAATCAGATGCTCAAGATTCTTACCTTTTTGTAAAAGTGGGACTGTCAAGTGCTAGTGCAAAAGAAATATATCCTCATTTATTTCCTTCTCATTCATTCTTTCACTTGGGAGTCCAGGCTTCGGTTTAAATTTCCAGGATGCCATTAAAAATAAAGTATTTGTAGAATTTTAAAAATGGCCTTTTACAACGGCTGCAGTGAAAATGGGGATCTGTTGTTTACTTTCCCTGACAAAATTGCAGGGTGGCTTTTCTCCATGGGCTCTTTGATATTAGACTATTAAATCCACTTTCACTACCAGTTCTGGACTTCTGAAAAATTCTAGACTATGTACTTTATGACAGCTTTGAGAAGCAGTAGGAAGAAAGTGAAAGACAGTGCAAAACTGAATTCTGTGGCAACTGGGCAAATTGCCAGTAAATTCAATGAAGCATTTCATTAAATTCAGAGTGGTTTACGCTAAAGCTGATTTTGGCCCACTGTCTACAGCTATTAAAATTACACAGCTTTAAAAAGTTACATGATATTTTACCTAGTTATAAAAATTCAGTTTAATGTTGAATCTATTTTAAACCCCCTTGAAAAATACTTTTAAATTATATGTTAAGGACTCATATAGTGTATGGCTTCTCTTTTTATTTTCTTTCTGGATGGATCAGATGAAGCACATGGTGATGGATTCCCGTAGCTTTATGTACACACTTGGCAGCATCAAATGAAGATATGTATACATGATTCCTTTATTTTTAAGAAAACTCTTCTGTTGATGAAGAATTTTTTTTTATGACAGTGCTAGAGTGATAGAAAATTAGGATTGTTCTCACCTTTACCATTTAAATTTGTCTTAGATTGATGTTTTAATAGTGGCCAGCTTTTTCCATCAATAAATGTCCAGAAATTATGGCCCTTGAGAGCTCTACAAAATAAGACAAACTTTTATGACCTAGATGCTGTGGAAAAATGGCATTATTTTCCTGCCCATCCTATGGAGATATGAATAGAGTAGTTCAGATAAGACAGCTCTCATTTTGTTTTAAGGGAAACTTTGAGACATGTATGTAGTAACACAGCCAATTGAAGTCTGCACCAGAGACTGTGATACTTGACTGAATATTGTCTGGCTTTAGTGGGCAGTAATTTTATCTTGTCCAACAGGAGACCTGGAAAGGGCCCTACTGCCTCTGAAGTTCAGATTTGCTGCCACTGTTTCTATTTGTGTGCTCTTGTCTTCTTTGTGGAAAATAAAGATTCCCTCTTTGGTTCTCTATAATAAGTAGCAGCATCTTTCCGCAGTTGTGAATAACAGTATTGAATGGGAGATGAGGTTAGAGAGCTCCACAGAAGTTGTATCCATGGCTTGAAATTTACTTTGTTCTAAGGTATGAGGTAAATCAAAAACTCTTAAGGTGTGCAACCTCCCTTACAATTAGGACCACAGTGCTAAATATGGGATGCAATATTGAAAAGAGGAAAAAAATATAATTACTCCATTGGTTCAATTTGAGTGTAAAGTCCTTGGATGCCTTTGGATATTTAGACTGGATACCTGAAGCACCAAAAGTAAGCCTTTTTGGGTGAGACCTACTTGCAGGATTGTGGCCCTATTTAAGATCCATACTTTAGTTTTGCAACTACTGGCTCAAGCAATAGACGGTATTTGCAGACAAGGGGAATGTTATTAGTGAATGTTTTGATGGAAGGTCTCTGGGAGTATTCTGAACATCAAATCATATGGTGATATATGAGGAGATACAGGGAAGAGATTAAAGCTACACTTTCTTCTTACATACAAATAGCAGTGAGTTTTGCGGTATGCACTTTGCTTCCTTGAGAAAGTTATGTCCGTTAGTTCCTAATTGTCCAGTCAAATTCAGAGGAGAATGCAGTTGAATGCACCAGAGAAGTGTAAGGAACTGATGTGAATGGAAATGGATTTCCATAGTGAGCACTTTACAGCTTCAAGGCCTTAGGTCATACATTTGAATTCCACACTACTGCAGTTCCTAGGTCAGAAGGCAAAATTCCTGACTAAAGACTGTGTGCTGACCCTTTTGAAATAAGCAATGTCATCAATTTTTTCCCTGGGCGCACTACCTGGAAATCTTAAGACCAGGAGGGCACTAGAGGTCTGGTACAGAAGGCAAAGTTATGTTCACTGATATTAGACCATTGCTGTACCCTGTAAATTCATTCAGTGACACCAGTTTTGAGTGTTGGCAGGTTAACTTCTATTAAAACCATGTCTGTAAGATGAGAAGAGCTCCCATGAAGAACATTAGCAGGATTTGGCTCATAACAAGACAGGTACTAAGTTATCCCAAACCACAAAAGCTGGCAGTTAGGGTGGAAGTCAGCACAGGGTGCTCTCAGCACTGCTCAGAGGAGTTCAGCTGCTTTACTTTGAACAGACCTCCCCACCTCCAACCTCACTGACTGTCTTGTGCATGTAACAGAGTGTTTAGTCCTCCATGAGGCATGAGATGGCTGTTTTTTCAGCAGCAGTCATAGCCTTCAGCCCAACAACAGCAGAACATACAATCTTTTCTGTAAGTCTTTGCTCCCTTTTCCTGTCACAAGTTTTTGTCTCCATATTTTGGTCAAACTCCAAAAGTTTTCTTTTAAAAATATAATTTTCAAATACATCCAGTTACTTAATTTTTCCATGAATTTCCATTCTGTACATTTCCAGCACCCTTTTTCATTGCTAGCATTGCTGCCAGTAAAGTGATTTTGTCCTATACTGGTTATGCCCCATCAAAGTACTACTCAGGTTTAAAACTGCTCTCTAGCAAATACTCACTATCCCTGCTTATTTAACTAATAATGCAATAACCTCAAAAACACTAGGAGACAGGCAAGAACATGAAATTCTTGATGTTTGCTTACTGTTATTGTTACCCTGTCATCACAAACAGTATCCCTTAATTATGTATTTGAATTATTGATGTTTCTCAGTAGTAGAGAAGCCTATGTTCTGTAGGTGCCTTTTTTCTAATTTCTATCATTTTTCTTTACTAAAATATATAGAAAAATATGATATTTACTTTAGTTTACTGTATGTTGTCAGTCAACTTGCCCAAACAAAGGGAGTAGGACTACATCTTTCAGTGACATGAAACACTTGAAAGAAGAAAAAAATTATACAATAACAATAATAATTGTGAGCCAATAGGAATATAAAACGTCTTCACCTTCTTATTATCTCACAGCATTCAGATGCTTATAACAGTTTAGAAAACATACCGCCCACACCACAGGATCTTGCTCCTCTTTAATTTTCTCTAATTTGTGTAGTGAATAACCAAATACTCATAATGCAATTAGAAGATAATCAGGCTTGTAATTATGTTAATTGCTGGAGACTTACATCAATCCTCCAGCAAAGTGATAGGATTTCAGGGGAACTATTAACATGGGAAGAGAGAGGAAGCACACATGAGAGAGAAAGAGATTGGGGGAGTGGGTAAATTATGAACAGCTTAGGCTTGTATCATTGAGCAACAATGAGAATACAATGGTGCAACAAATGAAAAGGGCCTCAAGGGGAGAAGCTCAGAAAATGAGGTTTTAGGTACCAGCAACTCAACCTCTTTTGTCTGTTTCCTTCCCATAAATAATCATGTTGTGCATCAATATTTATTGTAATAAGCCTATTTCAGAGAAATCGGATCCATAGCTGAACAGAGAACAAAGGAGAACTGTTCAGCTATGCAGCAGTTTGCCATGTCTCCCACACCACTGAAAGAGCCACTGTATTACCTTCTGTCCTCAACTCCTGGGGGTAGTCTTTTCTCATGGTGATGGCCAATATTACATTTAAAGCCATACTACTGCAACTGCAATTGGCCGTCTCAGAAATGTCATGGATCAGTCATAATCTGTGAAGAACATACAATACAGAGCAGACTGACAGAATTTATGAAATAATCCACAGTGGAAATGCCTTTTTTTTTAATTTATCTTTTTGTTAGTGCCTCATCGAGGTTGTAATGATTGTTTAAGCCTTTTGAAAGTGAGTTTTAAAATATGAAGTCTGATATAAATTGTAGATGCTGACTGTAGTCTACTAATGTGGTCATCTATGAGTTAACACAACAGTTTTTTGTGTTTACACTACTTGTCAGAAATTATCTAGCTGGCTTAAAATAAAAATGGATTTTTAAGAGAAGTATTACTATTATCATTAAGTTACTTGTTCATAGTTTAATAGATAGTTTAGACATGAAAAAAATCTAGTAAGGATCAAGGAAGTCTGGCTACCCTTAGCCTCATATGATCTTTCTGCCCACAGCTGTCATGATTACGACAATGAAGAAAAAGATAATTAATAAACCCATTTTTTTTCTCTTTTTGTCTGTATGTTTGTACATACAATTACACTACAGGGCATTTTGCAACATTTGATAAACTCTAGGAAAGTACTTGGATGTAAAAGCACATTAGCTTTTGCAACTCCATGGAAGAGCACATTTTGTCAAATAGGGCATCATATAAATGGGCATTACACTATTATTTATGAATTCTGAATAATGATCTAAAGAGCTGAGGGGGTTAGGAGAAAATATTAAAAGATATTTAAGTGCCCTATTTTGAAATACTTCCTCTAAATGACTTGTTTTGCCCTTTTAATGCAGGTTCAACTATCAAGTGTCATCTATCATTCATACCATATAATGTCCTTAAATTCTGATTAAGCCTGATTCCTAGTCTAAAAAGCTAAAAATCCTAGGAGGAGTCAAAAGAAACTCTCTCAAGGGCTTCATCTACTAAAGATTTCTCCCCCGTTGTTTCTTAGAACAGATGAGTGCTGCATACCTTGACTCCAGCCATGACAACACAATTCTCATGGAGCAGCCTTTAAAAATCACTCTGGAGCTCACACAGCAGGAGACTGGAGAGCATAAACCCAGTGTAAGCCCAAGCTTCCTTACGCATAATTCCTCAGCTCTGTAGGGCTGCATGCCCCTGATTGGCCCACCCTGGTGTACCCTTGTTGGAGGAGTGTGGCAAATACAGGGGCTCTGAGTTGATCCTAGTGTACTCTGGGGCTCTGCAAGCATCTGAAGGAACTATGTCTATCTGACAAAAAGATCAAGCATGTAATATTCATAGGGGACATCTTCATATCCAAACAATCCAGGTGAAAAGTCAACAAAAGGAACACCACCACCTTCTTTTTCTCTCCATGTCCTGCCCACATAACTCTATACAACAGCCAAGTACAATGGGGAGTCAGAAACGGACTCCACAGAAAATTTAAGTAAATCAAACCAAAACACAACCCTATAACTTTGCATTTGCTTCTTTGAAAGGTATTTACTGACACCTCTGTCACTTGATGGTGAGCTTTACCTTGTGGTGTGTGACTCCCAAACGGTAATCTTCACGAGTGCAGGTGTGAATATATCAATACTTTATTGTTAATAAATGTATGGTAGATATTGTAATCAGTAATAAAGTATTATTTGTTTTAATTAAGTACTGTTGTAGATGTACACAGGATTATTAAAGCACTTTCATACCAATCCTAAGTATAATCTACCTAGTTTTACTGTCTTTTGTTGAGGTATTGTCCTGGGATGAGCTGGCAAATCGCCAACTGTCTAGGACAGAGTGAAAAGGATTCCTCCTCCCCTCAACCAGCTAAGGGGAAAAGAAGAGGGAGAGGAAAGAAAAACCCTCAAAACCAGGTTTATGCTGAAACTAACTACATGTATTTATACAGAAAAGAGAATATTAAGAGGAAACTACAATATAACACACACTTACACAAGTTACATATATATATAACAAGGAATAACTTCCCACTCCCCAATAAATACAAAGCCCATTACTCCAAATTCATAAGCACTCCAAAAGACACTCAGCAAGAAAGAGAAAGTAAAACAAAACAACAAAAATATTTCTACTTCCCTGAATACAAACAAAATGCAAGCAGAGGTAACAGGAGCAGGGCCTAGCATAGTAGAGGAGCTGCTAGATGTCCTCCTCCTAGTGCAGCCATGATGGAACTAACCAAGCCACTCCCACACACTGGATTTTACACCCTTTGAGATGATGTAGTATGGTATGGAATACAATATTATTGGCTGGAAGAAGTCAGCTGTTAGCTAGCTCAGCCCAGCTTAAATCAGCTGACAATCCTAGGCCTAGCTGAACTTTAAAACCTAAGTTTAGGCCCACCTGGCTAAACCCATAACAGGTATGGTACAGATTCCCATCTAGTTATAGGAGAAGAAGGAGCAGAAAGGATCATGCAGACAGAGAAACTCTTAAGCAAGGAAAATATAGGTTAAAGAAGCAGATTCAAAGTTGAAATTTGAAAGAAAGGAAGGTTTGTTCAGATATGACTTCTTTTCATGCTTCTCTTGGAATCTTCTTTGGATTGTACCTGTCAGCCACAAGCTCCTTAAAATTTGGCGTATGTGTGCTTGGAATTTGGGTTTGCATGTACAGGTAGGATAGGGGGTTTACTTATAAATCCAGTGGTACTGTCAACTGAAAAGGTCCCTTCAGGGCCTCTTGGCACTTTCTGTCGGTAGCACAATAACTATATTTCATGGTATTGTCCAGGATATGGAGCCCAAGCAAGACAGAAGGGATTACTATCCACAAACCTCCTATGCTGGTTCAATACCCTACTTCTTTTCCCCACAAAATGTCTTTTCTACTGGCTGTCAAATTTTTCGTTTTACTTACAAGTTCAATTCAAGATTTCAGAGATTCCCACAGGCTCCCTACTGTTGTTCCTATAGATGTCTTTTCTCAATCATTCATTGACAGTGTGTCTGTATAGCTTCTTATTAAAGGCCTTAGAAGTTGCTGCCTGACCTGATCAAGGTTCCCTGTTTATTTGACACTTAACGGAGCATCTTAAGCCTGAAATAACTAAGATATAACCAGTGTAAGAAGGTTAGGCCCATTGTTTTGACATGTAGCTGCCCAAAATGCAGCAGGTCCCAGTCTCTCTTAAATTAATTACATCTACCACATTCCTGAGATGTTGCTGTACGGGGATGAAATAAAGGTGCACCAAAGGAAAAGAAGTATCCATGTCTGCCCTTGTCAAGATGAAGAACTTAGGGAGGAAATTTTCTTCTGTGGAAGAAACGACAATACCTTTGGTAGAATATTCTGTCTCAGCCTATAATGTAAGGCAATAGTAATCCATGCAGAAAGAAATGAAAGGTGCACAAAAATGTTCTGTGACTTGGATGAAGTTCAGACCACAGATCTAAGTACCAGAATCAGGAGGAGTGGAAAAAGCAGCAGAAGAAGGATTCTCCCTTTCTACTCTGCTCTTGGGAGATCCTGCCTGGAGTACTGCATTCAGCTCGGGGGTCCCCAATATGAAAAGGATGTGGATCTGCTGGAGCAAGTCCAGAGAAGGTCACTGTCCTGGGTTGAGCTGGCAAAACACCAACTGTCCAGGACAGAGTGAAAAGGGTTCCTCCTCCCCCCAACCAGCCAAGGGAAAAAGAAGAGGGAGAGGAAAAAAACCACTTCAAACTAGGTTTATGCTGAAACTAACTACATGTATTTATACAGAAAAGAGAAGATTAAGAGAAAACTACAATACAACACACACTTAGACAAGTTATGTATAACAAAAAGTAACTCCCCACTCCCCAATTAATACAAAGCCCATTACTCTAGATTCATAAGCACTCTAAAAAACTCCTAGCAAAAAACAGAAAGAGTAACAACAAAAATATTTCTACTTCCCTGAATGCAAACAAAATGCAAGCAGCGGCAGCAGGAGCAGGGCCTAACAGAAGAGAACAACTGCAGCAGTCTTCTCTGAACTCCAGCCATAATGGAACTGACCAAGCCACTCCCACACACTGGATTTTACACCCTTTGAGATGATGTAGTATGGTATGGAATACAATATTATTGGCTGGAAGAAGTCAGCTGTTAGCTAGCAGCCCAGCTCAAATCAGCTGACAATCTCAGGCCTAGCTGAACTTTAAAACCCAAATTTAGGCCCATCTGGCCAAACCCATAACATTCACAAAGGGATGGAGCACCTTTCCTATGAAGACAGGCTGAGAGAATTGGGGTTGTTCAGCCTGAAAAAGAGAAGGCCCTCTGGAAAGCTTAGAGCAGCATTCCAGTACCTGAAGGTGTCTACAACATAGCTGGAGAAGGACTTTTTCCAAGGGCATGTAGAAAGAGGACAAGCAGGAATGGCTTTAAACTGAAAGAGGGGGAGTTTAGATTGTATAATGAGAAGAAATGCTTTACTTTGAGAGTGGTGAGGCACTGAAATGGGTTGCCCAGAGAAGTTGTGGGTGCCTCATCTCTGGAATTGTTCAAGCCCAAGTTCAGTGAGGCTTTGAACAACTTGGTCTAGTGAAAGGTCTCACTGTCCACAGTAGGGGGATTGGAACTAGATGATCTGTAAGGTCCCTTCCAATCCAAACCATCCTATGATGCCATGACATCAATGAAAATCTGTAAATTTAAAAGAACTTCTTCCCCAAATTACTGCAAGCACATAGTCTAATGATTCTGCATACTGAAACAGAGCATGGCATCATTTTGCCTCATCAGAACATCACACATCTCCATGCCCATGACTGTATTGTTCATTAAAGGAAACATACTTAAGTTCTTGTTTCCTGCCTTGAACCTAACCCCAGCAATGAGATGCTTGCTATTTTTTTTTAATTTATTTTCTTTTTAATTTGGAGAAAGTGAGCTAAATTCAGCATTTGATATTAAATCATATTAACGTTTGTCTTCAAGCCTCTGTTATTTCAATATTGACAGTTTCCTTGTCAGTATAGAATTTGTTAGCTGCTGCCTTGTAGGGTTTTGGAAGAGTTTGCTTTCAGATGTCAGTAGTCCCTAGCTTGTGAGTATATGCACATATCCTTGAGTATTCATGTGCAACAAGATCAGAGCCAGCTCTTCACAGAAATTCCTTTAAATTGTCTCACAGTAGTTTTGGAAGTGTTTCTTATTACTGTTTATTAGTCAAAATGCGGTTGTGGTATCATCACACTTGTCCTGCCTCAACTTTTTCCTGGCTTATAAATAGAGAAACTACAGAGATTGCAATAGACTCAGATTTCTCAGTGGTCAGTTTCTATGAGAGCCACAGTTCTTGTAGAGGGTCTGTACTGGAATATCATCCCATCTGTCCACATCTTTTTTCTACCATATATTTATCTGCTCCTGTGCACTTTTGCCCAAAGATGGATCCATGCCTTTACATTCTTCTACTAGAAGTGTAGTGGCATATATATAGCCCCAGTGACAAGCACATCATTTTATATCTTCAATGTATGTATATATGTATGGCTCGGCTTCACGAACGAAGATTTTGGAAGGGCCTTCCCCATGGGGGTGTGTCCTTCGAGCCTGCACAGTGGATTTTTTGGGTGAGGCACAGCGTGCACAGAACTGGCCCCACCCTTTGCCCCTAAGGTTCATCTGCCATGGCTGAGTGAGCTTGGACAGTGACAGTGAAGTCCTCAGGACTAGAACCTACAGTCCCCAGTATTCCCAGGAGGTCTCCCATCCAAAGTACTAACCAGGGCTGACATTGCTTAGCTTCCGAGATTAGACAGGATCGGATGACAAGGAGGCATTTAACTGCCTATATCTTCAATACTTATAAGTAAATATGCCACCACATTTCCTGTGTAATGGAAGCTGATGAGGTGCACATGTGGCCGCACATCTACCACATGTAGGAGCAACTGTTCCAGCTGCTGTAATTACTGCCTGTGTAGGATCAGTACAGTACAACACAATTCTCTTTCTGTGACAAAGTACCTGATAAAATTAAGTTTGGACTTTACATTATTGCTTTTGTTGCGTTTGTAGAAGGGACATCAGTTTTTTCTAGAGCAGAGGGTGAAAAATTATGCTAGGGAAGTTCTAATCGTTCTGATAAAGACATTAATTATAAGTGCAGGTTACCACATTATTTTAGGAGGAAAATACATGGATACAAATCTAGCTGGTCTACACTGTGGATGTTCAGTTGCATGTTTAGAAAACTAAACTGCTCGTCACTGAAAGCCTTGGCCAATGTAGGCTTTACAGTGAATAAATGGTTATTTTTTCTAACTATATCTTGTTATTCTAGTAGTTATATGAAAATCTGAGTAAGGCTGAGCTATGGTACAGCCACTGTAATTACTTATTTTGGGTAGTGGGAAGTAGATAAAACAATACAAACCCTTTCCCAAAACTCTGGCCATATGCAGGAAGGAAAAATATATGTGGAGAGTCTGGGGTGAGAGAGATGGGTGTAATTTCTTTTTCCTGAGGGATTTTTTTGCAGAAAGGAAAGGCTAAAAAAGCAACAGACATTTCAAGGAAGAATGCAGAAGAAATCCAAGGACAGACAGGAAAGGGTGATCTTCAAAAATAGCTAAGAGAGAGTGTCTGTAGGGTGAAACGCTGTGGTAGATAAATCTGAAGTGTGGAAATTTGTTTTTGGTTTTGTTTTGAATATATGCATTCTTTGTGTAGACAAATAATTGTATGAAAAAGATGTCTGACTCCTTCAGCAATTCTCCAGTCTGCAAGAGGCTGATTTTAGCTAAGAGCTTTATTAAAAAATAACACTATTTTCCATTGGTTTGTGAGACCATTTACCAAATTTAGTAAGACTTTGCCTTTATTTTTTAATTCATATACCCTTCAGATATTCCAACTGATATTACTTGCAGTCCATAAAAAGATGCTTGTAAAATTAGTTTTTCAGACATGATTTTGAAAGTTTAGAGAGAAATAAATGGAAAGTTCTTTTTGTGCTTTTCTGCAGATTGGTGTATTGGCACACAGTAGACTAGCTTTCTTACTTTTTTGGATTTACAGCCTAGAATGAAAATGAAAGAAAGACTACGTAGAATAGAAAGCAGAAGAGAATTACCTTTGACAAAACTGGAATGAAACTCCTGTAGATTTTGCCAGGTCTATTGTCTCAGCTGCCAGGTTTCTTCATCTTGTGCCAGGTTTTCTCTCTAGATGCTGGTTAATTTTTCCATACATCAAATCCTTCACACCTGATTACATTGGCTTTTACACTGCTAGAAGGACAGGACATTTCTAACCTGCTATGACTATAAGCCAAACTTTTGGAAACGTTGGCTCAGTTTGGAGGCTCTCTTAGGGACACCTTGTGGAGGGTAATCAATTTCCATCAGGACATGAGTTCAGCCTCTCTCTTGTGGTCATCATAATATAATTAGAAATTATCCTCAAGAAATTTTACTATGCATTTCCACCAGCTGTGCCTGAGCCCTTTCATTCTGCATTCTGCTCCTTTGACAGCAGTAATTTTGTCCATCTCAGATGGTCTCCAATGAGCTCCTGCATTCTGGACTGTGTTGTCTTTCATTTTAAGTGGCCCACCAAAGCCTTTCTGTTAACATCCTAGCTTATTCTCCATGCAGTCATACATTCATTAGATTGGCTTCATTGTGAATCATTAATCACCAAGTCTTTATTTGTGGCTTTTTTCCTAGCAGTTGTTTATAAGATGAAGAGGTTTCTTTTTAACTGTTGTTATAATGATGTAAAATATAAAAGTTATGTGAAAGATTTATGATGGCAGGGAAGCCACGGGGCCAGGGACACTGCACAAGATATAAGTCACTGGGCAATTTATCCATCTGATTGTGTTTTTCTGGACTTTTTTAGTAAAGACAACAGCTACACTGGAATTCATAATTTGCTGCAGCTCAGAGTTTGATACCTTTGTTCCTTTTGATTTCCCAGGGCCTGTCACCAAACTATCTCTTTTGATAAGACAAATATTCCTCAATTTTTTAAAGTAAACTCATGATGGCAGTGACCACCTTTTATGTATTTTCTTTGTGGTTCCAGTCCTTACTTTAGAAAGGGACATGCCAGTGTTTATCCTTGCCCCTCACTTGGAAAGTTGTCCTGATGGAGTTCAAACCTTAGGCTGCTATTTCCTGGGCCATCAGAAAAGCAGTAGAGGTGAAAAAATGGTATACTATCTCTCTTCAGTTCAAATGGAAGACCTTTAGCCAAAATTGAAGTGTTTCTGCCAAAACTGCAAGGTCCAAGAATCCAGTTAGACTGCAGTCTATATTTTAAGTAGATGAAGTCAGAAATGTCAGGATGTGTGGTAGAATTTCATATGAGATAGATTGCACCACTGCCACCATGCTATAAAGTTACATAAGTGGGTCCTTCCAGGAAAATAAGGCATAGGACTCATTATGAGTCCCAATTTTATACACCAGCCTTAGTTCGGAGCTTCAGAGAGGTGGTGCCTCCTCTGCAAGATTTTACTCACTCAGTCATTGGCATTTCCTTTTGATTAGATGAGGCATCTGGTGTAGTTAGGTAAATCCCACCCATTATCACCAAACCATCTTTATCCATCCAGGAAGAAATTTGAGTACCCCACATGCTCAGCAGTGTTTTCTGCAGGCAAGTCTGGCTTCTCATGTGAGGACAAGCTCTCACTCCTGGAGTCTGTGACTGGCATCAGCCTGCTGAGAAACAGCCTTCAGAAATCTCCTCAGGGCCCTTCCCTGCTTTGCTCAGCAACTGCATTTTAACTGCATTTAAACACAGTCCTGAGCCACAGTACTCTCCTGAGCTGTGCTGTGGCCATGTCCGTATCTGGCCACAGAGCTCTGAACCCAGCCTCTACTGCCAAGGTGACTTCCTGGCTCTGTCTTGGATTTGCCTCATCACTGTGGGTCTGTCTGGTGGTCTCCTGACTTTAATCATCTTCTGGGTCCTGCTTCACTCTTCTCATTAGGAACAGCTGTATTTTCCCCGCTATATCCTCATTTTCTTTTCCTTTCAGTTTACCATAAAAATTTTTGTTTTCTTGTAGAAACCTCATGAGGCTCAGCATGGAATGTAACATATTTCTTCTTCCTTTCAGTGCATTACTTTCTTTTTTAAATTCATAAAGGCATGGAATGTTTATAAGCTGATGGGCATTATGAAAAGAAATGCAATTATATGCTTAGAAATGAAACTCATGGGCTGAAAGTCTGAAAAATGGCGAGACGTTTAATTCGTCTAAAGCATTGATATCATTATTACATTAATTTAAATAATGTAGACATTTATCTGTCTCTCTTTGTGTACATCTACCCTTTTACCATGATTCCATGATTGTGTGATATAAGTTCTTTTTTAAGAAAGACCTCAAGCATGTCTTTGGGTTCATTCTATTTGGGAAATCATTTCAACGTAAGTTTCAAGCTAAGGATACCCTTTTCTGCTCTGTTTGCTTGACTGGGTCTGTTTCGAAAAGTTTCTGTAGCCTAGCTCTGAAAAAGAGGGTCATTCCTAAGAACTTACATCACTGACAAATTGTTAAGGTCATGCAAAATGTGTGCATAGTATTGAAATAAACACAACATACATTCTGTAATATATGAGGATTTTTTTCTATAGATTCACACTTTGAAAGCATTCAAGTGTTTCAAAATAGTTTATTCAATTTTGTTTTCTTGCTCCAAAAGTCAAAAGTCTGTCAGTTGCTCTTTCCTGAAACACCAAACAACCACAACTCCCTTCTGAGTCAAGCATCAGGCAAGGGTAAATGGAGATTAGAAGAAAACATAGCTACGTATTCCAGAATTTTTCAAGCAGCAGCTTGCAACTGCTGAAAAAAAATGTTATTAAAGCTTACTTTACTTTTTAAAGTAAAGAATTCACCTTCACATTGAAGGTTTGGTCTAAAGTGCTGAGTATAAAGTATTCTTCTGCAAAAATTTTAGTCAGAAATCCAAGTAGATTGAAATATGTGTTTAAAATCAGTATTTCACTAGCAGATGATATGCGTAAGCTTCATCAGGAGCTGCATCTATTATTCCAATATAAATCAATGTTCTTCTTAGAACCATTTAGTACCTTCATAATAGAGACAAGAAACTACCTGTACTTCTTCTTCCTTATTCCACTAACTGTGTATATGGTTTGAAGTGGAGAACAGAGCAAAATCTTAATCTAATGTTATTGATTCATTGAATATGTTTAATTTTAATTGGGACCTAGTAGTTACAAGTGGCCTCTGTGTCAGTGTATTTTTTGTTCAGCTATGCCCATGGTCACACATAATTCTCCATGCTCAGGGACAGTGTTTCCTTGATAGACTGAGATTTTTTAAAAGAGAAATAGTTTCACTCTGACCTCCAGTTTTCTGTTTTCTAGCAAACACTATTGTATATTGCTCTGCCCTGGTAGCTACTGTTATTTTTCATAAAGTGCATGTGGCCCAGTGTAAGTACCATTCCCAGACTGAGGCTGTATAATATGCATATGATGTACACCTACATGTCTGTGTATAGGTGCATTTATAGCACAATTTCCCCTGCACGGGGGAGTCTGAGCCTGATTGTAGTACTACTCTATGTACTTCTGACTGACACTTTGAGAGAGCCCTGAACTCCCTAGGGTCCTGCTGTAATTGTCTTTTTATGGCAATTTGCTACATCTGGAGTTCCTCTTCTTCTCTTGACTTTTGAGATGTTTTAAATACATTATGTGGCTCTGGTACATTTGTGAGATTTGGGAAATGACTGGTAGGGTCCGAAAGACTGATATTCATTGTCATAGATCAGTGCTGGCAAAAATTCGTATTTTGGAAGCCTTCCACCTCTGGCACTTCTTTACACAAATCCTTAGATGGGCTTTAAGAAAGAGAATCTGGTTCCATTTGTATTCAGTCACGGCAGGGTTGCAGGGAACCAAGCTCACCAGAAGCTTGATTCTGACCATGGCAATTAGGCCCTTCCCTGTTGCAAATGCCCCTGGCTTTTTTTTGTCAGAGATGTTCCAGGGAAATGCCTTCACTCTGTCAGCCAACATGTAGGACATTACACACTCAACAGTGCACAGAAAGCACTGTAATTTTCATGTGAAGAAAAACAGTAAATCTGATTGTAAACTAAATAGAAGCAAGAAGAGAAGCAACAGGCAGTCAGATTTAAACTACAGTTATCCTAAGTACCTAGAAAATTACTTCATAAGCCCAGCACATGCAGCCAGTTTTATATTCTGCATTGAGAAAAAAAGCTTTCAAAAATGAGATTGCAAAATGGAAACTTGTCTAATATAGCAGATAGCTGTGAGAAGTTATTTTGTCTTTTAATTTATCTGCATATTTGTGCATGGTTGCAGATTACTTTTATTAACCTCATATAATTGTATTGCAACACTAATGATATATAGCATTTGAGGGGGAAAAGTATAACCTAATATCCTGTAAAGAGGGAAGGGCAGACCTATCTAACCCATGACTGATTGTTTTCCTGGATAAGATGATTTAATATTTTGCTGTTTTTTCCCAGGAAGGCACTGCAAATACTGCCATCAAATTTCTTTATGTACTTATGTGGAAGTAGACCTGACCAACCAATAAAAGGAGTAAAGAGGCAGTTCTAGCCAGCTGTTGTAAGTCTAAGCCACTTGTGATATCAGATTTGGTAGTTATGTCAAAGGTGCATTATCAGTGATCTAGGAAATCATATTTCATATCTCTTTGTAAGCATTCCTTCTGAGAGAATTTCTACATAGTTCACATCAATTTCTATCAATAAATGTAGTTCTTACATGGTGTCCCAAACACTCATTCTTATATCAACATGCCCTAAGTAAAAATGTAGCTCTGTGATCCATACGCCTCTTAGAATTAATGATATTGTCTGGTAAGAATGAACATCCTAATTGCAGTGTGTTTTCAAGATCCAGTGATGCACTTGAGAGATATTTGGCAATTGCCTTATCCACCCCCTAATCCCAGTCTTATATTGCACGATACTTCGTCTGTCCTAGATAAGCTATTTGGCCTTACTAAGCACAGCCCTCTTCGTAGTCCACAAGGGACCTAAAAAAAGGAAGGACTTCAGTAGATTTGACATCCTAATCAAATTCTACTTTGATCTAGAAAATCCTACTTGCTGCAGGTATTCTATAAATCGATTTTCCTCAGTTCTCCTCAGAAATATTTGTAGCTTTGTTGAAAGAATCTATCTATAAAGTCAGTTCTTCAATCCATATTGCCAGAAACCTTTGCTTAATGTAATTGCATAAAAAGCCTAACCCTCACCTATCCAAGCTCTCATCCATAAGCCTTTTTGTCAGGTGATTCTAGCCTGTATTCAAGCTTTTGATCTTTCAACAACCAAATGGTAGACCCATATCTTTCATTTCTGGTCTCCTGAAAACTAACCATGGGCCCAGTCCCAGCCCATCCATCCTTCAGTCAACTAAAGTCACTGATGTCATATATTCTGAACATGAAACCCAACTGGTAGTGATCATTGCACAGGACTTGTGTTCAAAAGAGCAGTATATGTGGATCATTGTCCATAGTTGGCTAGACTCATCTTTGAGGAAAACAAGAGATTTAAGGGATTTGCTTTTCCCTGAACTCATGAGCCAAGAGTCTGGGATGAAAGCTGGAGCCAGCTAGGTGTTGAGCCCATTTTTGTCATGGTGATGCAACCATTAAAATGTAACAGTGGAAGTAACTAACATGACTGTAATCTCTATTTTCTCAAACTCTTGTCATCATTTCATCCTAGCCTCATGACTGAGACACTTGTGCCAGAGAGCTTATAAAGTGATGGTTCCCATCAGAAGCTGCACCTATTCCAGCAATAAAGGTTTCTTAGGATTCGTCCTAATACTTGTTGATCCAAGGAGACACAGAAATTCGAGAATTATTTCACTCTGCTGGCAGCTATATCAGTGGCTTTGAGGATTAAAACTTCAATATAACTCTTGAACTCCAACTTTCCTATCATTCCTTAACCCTTGGCTTAACTGTAGCTGTATGATACATGTCCATGAAGAACTGACTGTAAAACCTTTGGACCTATTGATGAAATAATGAGTATGAAATCTTATGTATCTGGTATAATGATGCTTTAGTATGGTCCTACACTGGATTATCTGACTGCACTTCTCAGATCAGGATTAGTGCAGTCTGCATAGGCCTACTCCTTTTGAGCAAATCACTTAACATTTCTGTTCCTTAGATTGTGTGGGGACAGATGGCTGTGACAGACCTTGTATATTCTCCTCTTCACAGCTTCTCCAATAGTCCGTAAACCCAATCTCCAACACCCTACAATTTCAGTTCTTGGCTTTGTATCACCAAAAATTGCTGCTGTGCCAAATCTGGGAAACAGAGTTTGATTCGAAATAGGGAAAAGTATCCAGTAGGGCCTAAGCTAAAGCTGTCATATTCATTGAATAGGTTATAAACCTTAATTAAAGCTATTTCTCTATGGGTTAATATTTGGCTAATTAACAAAAGATTTAAATGTTCACCCCTCCTTTGCCTTAATACAGCAGAAAAAAGTTCTGAAAATGTGATAGCTCTGTGCTATATTGAACAGAATCAAAGCCTTCATATACGCCAAACTTCAGTTCACTACTAATAAAAACCTACATGTCCCTTTATATCTGTAGTGGAAATGACACAAATCCTTAATACAGCATCAGTGCTGCCTATTGAGCTTTGTATTCTTATAAAGGTTTCCCATGGGAAATCTAAAGGTTGCTCCTGGTAGACTGTATTTTTAAAATATCACAGATGGGGTGTAACCCAGCATCATGTTGCATATTACACCAGTGATCTATCTAATGGTATTCTTTGCTGCTGAAATCTAATAAAAAATAACATTTTCGAACTATTACATATTGGATTAAAGCTCCTAATTGTCTCTTTCATAACCAAGGAAGGTCCATATTAATAATTCTTTCCAGAGCCATTGGAAAGAAGACATCTGTTTTGGCATACATTGAGAAACTCAAGTCTGTCCGGTGGAGTTTTATTAATTTGTTACTTTCCATGAACAAATGTGACTGCACATTTATTTCAATCTTTAGAAATGTGGATGAACAAACAGAAGACAAAGTAAAGTTAAACCTGAACTGGAGACATGCTGTTATGGAAGAAACAGTTTCACCCACAGCAGGTGCTATCTGCCCTTGCAATAACCCAGTGCATTAATTAAACTGTGTCTTTCATATTCACTGTCTCATATGGATGGCCAGTTCCAAAAAGAGTGCAAAAACCCTACTTGCTTAGTACAACGTTGTAGGAGAGAAGAAATGCCAGACACAGAGGCTGACCTATTCAGAATATAATCATGCCCTCTTTAAAAAGACATATACAACATTACAAAGCGTAGAGATCTTACTGCATACTCCCTGCTTTTCTAATGCAGCTACCGTTAGTAAGACTTTCTAAAATTAAGAAGGTGTGGCATCAAGTTTTGTTATTCAGCCCCTATTTCTGTGTGAATTATTAACAGTTTATGCACTAGTATTAGGGAAATGTATTTTCCATGTACCCTGGCAGCAGTTTTTTGTGTTTGACCAATTGCTAGGATGAAATGAAAGCTATGAGGATGCCAGCCACAAAAGTGCTGCCCTCTGCTTGCTATAGCTCCTACAGTCTGATCATTTTAAATATTCCCAACACAGACTTGCAAGATCACATCTTCATAATTGGAAAAACTGATTCTGACCCACAAATCCCACCCACCTCATCAAAACCCAAACAAAACAAAACAAAAAAAAAACCCAAAGCAAAGCTAAAAAAACAGCCAAACAAGCAAAAACTCCCGCAAACCAACCAACCAACCAATCAACAAACTGAAACAAAAACACACCAAAAAAAATAAAAAGAGAAAGAAAGAAAGAAAGAAAGAAAGAAAGAAAGAAAGAAAGAAAGAAAGAAAGAAAGAAAGAAAGAAAGAAAGAAAGAAAGAAAGAAAGAAAGAAAGAAAGAAAGAAAGAAAGAAAGAAAGAAAGAAAGAAAGAAAGAAAGAAAGAAAGAAAGAAAGAAAGAAAGAAAGAAAGAAAGAAAGAAAGAAAGAAAGAAAGAAAGAAAGAAAGAAAGAAAGAAAGAAAGAAAGAAAGAAAGAAAGAAAGAAAGAAAGAAAGAAAAAGAAAGAAAGAAAGAAAGGTAATGACTGACTGGAGGAGAAGGTGATAAAATTGGAAAAAAAGTGGTGAAAGAATGTGCCTAAGTGACAAATCTGGAATGCATGTTCATCTTGGCCTTGCAGACAGAAAGCAATAGTAGGAGCATAGGGGCTCTGTTTATCTTTTATTAGGGACCATATATTGTCTCAGCTAAGAGTAAAATTACTCTCATGTTGGTTTTCACTTGTCTGTGCCCCTAAGGGGCAAATTAGGGATCAAAATAAACCTTAATTTAAATGTAAAGGTGTATGTCTTGTTGCTGTACCAGCAAAACTTAAATCTAAAAAAATTAATGATTTTTTTTTTTTTTACAAATGATCTATTTATATTAGGAAGAAAGAGTAGGAGCATTGGTGGAGTAAAGAAGAACTTGATTCTTTCAGAAGCTTCTACTAGGTAGACTGCCTATCAGTGATAATCCTTATTTTCACTTAGTAAGTTTTACAGAGAGAACCATTCTTGGAACATCAAATCCCCAGAAAAGTGTACTTTCATTGCATGCAAAAAGTTGTGGTAATGCTGTTTTAATTAGGTAGCAATTGTTGGCAGCCACTGCCATAAAACTAATAAGTATTTTACACCAAAAACATGCCACTCAAAGTTGGTGTCTCCCAAACTATAATAATCCTTTACAATTTTTATAGTGTTTTCCACCTCCAGATAATTTTTGCATTTTGTATGTACACAACATTAGACCTGGTAGGCTGCCTGGAGGAGGCACTTAGCTGGCAGCTGACCTGAAAGACCCTGCATGAAGTGCAGAGAAGAAAAATGAAAGTCAGTGTTGCCTCTTGGGGTTCCCTAGTATATCTACAGTGTTACCAGAAGGTTCAGGAAGTTGCATCTGTCAAGTGTGAAATTCTTAAGCTCAAAAAATGCCCATTTAGAGAATCAGGAAACACCTGGAGATTTTCAACCACCAGAATTCTTTCATCTCTTCATCATATGCAATATATGTAGCCCATATACACATTTTTTCAGAAGTGTTTTATTGCCCATTTGTTCAAATTCACATTTTACATTTATAACCCTTCTACAGTGTGAAAGCAATACTTGTTCTATATTAACAATATATTTATTTATTACCAGTGGTATGATTTTTGGCCTTTTAATGCTAATGCTCTGCTCTTGGATTCTGGGAAGTTGCATCCACAGTATCCTGTCTTTTTTATAAATCTGAAAATAAGATGATGATGAGGGGTTAAAAGTAGCAAAAAAATTTATTAAATTACTTATTTCTCTGTTGCTTTAATTTGTAGCCTTGACCATCATCAGGGAAGTAAATAAATTTATAACAGCTGTGGATGAGTATCCAGGGCTGAGACATGAGTTTTGTGTTCAAAGGGATATGTTGAAAGTTAAACAAACTTGTTCCTGTAAGTACATGAACATATCTGGCGCATTTTGCAGTTTTACAACTTTGCTCCAAAAACAACATTATGAAGTTATACAATGAGACACTGAAACAGCCAAAGGACACAAAAACATTGTCAGAATCACTAGAGTGCAGTTACAGAGCACTTTATAAAGTAATATGAGTAATTACATGAAACAATTGCCAATATTCACAAGCACTAACCATGTCTGTAGTGCAGTATGTGAAGCATGCTGTGTCAGATTTTTAAATGATTATTGTCTTCTACAATAGTGCTTCATTCCAAACTAGCAAGCTTGACATTTCCCTGCAGTCATTTCTCCCTCACCTATTGCATCTGGCCTGCATTACTGAAAGTGATCTACTAGTGGCAAATTTTGCAAAAATTACAGTATTTTGAACCCTCATTTGTCTAGCTAATTTTATAATGGTTTACAAGTGTCTTCATGGACTTTTTCTAGCTAATAGGTCTAGGGCCAGGCCCAGGGTACTGTGAAGAAGGGATAGGGTGCTTGGTTTTGTTTCATGTAAGGAGCAAACTCAAGACAGTGTTGGAATAAGGCAGTGGTGGATTTTCCCAGAGTGTTTATCAGAAAAATGGTTTAGGACAACCTCAGTATCTAGAATTGTAACAAAGGTCTCCCGTCACTTCCTCAAAGAAATTTTTCAAAGACACAAATGGTAAATTGCAGGCAAAAATGAAGAGGGTGCCTTCACTCAATTAACTAGACTACAACCTCTGTAAAACAGCAAACATACAGTGAGAAAGTTTTTGATGCAACATAAGGGGTCTTAAAATATTTGCTGTAACCTTCCAATAACTTGCAAAATGGCCTGCTGTTTCTTTAAACATCATGATTTACTCCCAGAGAAGTATATGAAATTGTCAAGGGAATGCTTAAGCCTTTTGCTAACTAGAAGTAAATCCTTTTACTGATGTCACGATGGTCAAAAGGATAAGTAGTTCCTAAAAGAGCAGTGGTTCTGTTCTTAGTCCCGAAGATGGAAGAGTTGGTGCATAGGAAACAAAACTATGAAGTCAAACTTTTTGTGCCATAGTGGCACTTGAACTGTAATACAGTCACTTTGGTCAGTGGTCTCCAGAGTGGAGGAGAATTGGAAAAGAATCAACTAACAGCTTCAGAACAAGCTGATGCCTCAGGACTGGTGGTGCATATAGAAAAGGCAGGTTCATCTATTAGTGACCAAGCTAAAAAGTCAGGCATGCTAAGCAGTCAAGCATTCCATCGCAGAATTTCCCAGCTAAAGATTTGGTAATTGGTTCATTTCTGCACTAATTCTTATTTTTTTTTATAAAATTGTATTTTCTAGCTAAATGCCATTCATAAAAATAAATCCTGGACATCTTTACTTGAGAATAACAGGGCAAACTTTATTATGAACAAGCATATGAAAACCAAAATATCTCTATACATGCTGCTGCTGGAAAAATGGTCATGTCAGTTGAGGACACTGGAAAAATTTTCTTTACATATTGAAGTACAAAAACCAAAAGAATAACTAGATGTTGTTCATAGTCCTTTTTTTTTTTTCTTTCTTCCAGGGATAATAGATAAAACAGCAAATAATGGTACAAATGAAAATAGAACTTTATGCTCTTTGACATAAAATATGCAATGGAAAACTAATATAGTTACAACAATAAATCTTTTAAATGCAGAGACTTCCCTCACTCCAATGTTGTATTATAAATTCAGTAGCATAACACTTTATTTGACAGTTGGTAGCAAAACTTGAACTCAGATTATTAATAACCTTTCCACAGTCTGTCATTAATGTCAGTGGGTGCGGTTTAGAAGTTTTATTTTGGCAAGTATAGTATGTTAACATATTAACTGACTGCTTGTATAGTCAGAGCAGAAATGCTAAGCAGGGAAGGCATTTCACGCCAGTTCTGAAGGCACTAAAAATAAACTGCTACTTACCAACTCAGACAACTTGGTAAATGTCTGATTTCCGCAGCCTCTGAAGTGCTACATCAGCAGTTAGTCCAGAGTTTAAGACATTTCTTTCAGTAATCATTTACATAGAAGAGAACACTTTGGCTACAGGACATTTACAGCAGACAAATCATGTCAGTGATATTCTGTCAAGTTTAACAACCTGTGAAGGCAACCGGTGTCAGTGTGTTGTGCTGAAAGAAGAAGATGGCTGTGAGATCAGCATATAGAGCTGCTGCCTATTGACCAAGACCATGGGGCACTGATTCAGTTATTCATATCTTATGTTAGGCTGTCGTGTCTGGTTTTAAGTAATACCTTTATTGCTGACTGCAGTTGGTACCATATAAGAGGCCACTGCATCAGCATGGAATGGTATATAAACATAACTGCACAAATACAGTGAGATATATGAGCCCTTCACAATTTGTTCTGGATCAAGAAGTGAGCATAAGAGTAGACTGGTAAAGGTCAATTACAATTTCTTATTGCTATTCTTTTTCCTGTGAAGAATTAAACTACTTTGCTCTCTTTGATGTTCTGATATGACAGGGTAGTCATTATTCAAGGTTGTCCTAACTCATAAGAGACATTATCAAGAGAGGGTGTATGCTCTGTTTTCTCATAATGATAAATCTGAAGTTAGAGAGAATGTTAAAAACTACATGGAAGTTGCCCTGAAGAGATTATCTCGTGCCTTCTCCTGCTACTAGGCTGAGAACACAATCTGAGACCATTGCTGACAAATGTTTACTTACACTATTTTTTAAAAAAATGAAGTGTCTCTTAAAATCACTGTGTTTCACTGCTAAAGACTGTTCAACTACATGAACCCTTCCACTCCTCCTTCCCCCTTCCCCCCCCCCCACCCCCCACCCCCAAATAGCTACAAATGTGGCATATTACCAATTAAGGTGATTAGTTATCCTAGTCTCACTGGATACAGAGAATATTGATCACTGTCTTTTTGATATGTATAACAAGAAAAGTCACTTTTCAGTCTAAGAAATCTTTTTTTTAAATTTATTTATGCCATGCTTTCTAATTCTCTCATTATTCTTGATTGCTGTATTCCGATGTTATCATTTTTCTCTTCTAATGGATGAAGTAATTGCTGAATTATCCTCTGTCTGTTCTCCCAGTTTAATTTTTTGAGTAGAATCTTTTGTTACTGTTTTGTAATCTTTTCATCTGGGATATCTTTTCTCTAGTTTGTTTATTAATGTATTGTTTAGACAGGTTTAAAAGATTTACTAATGTCAAACTAATTTAGATCTATTACTTTCCACAAACCAAAAGAACAATTTTTTTCTCACAGAGAAAAATTATACAGGCTTGACTTCATATGTCCTAAAAATCTGTGTTTCTTGGCAACTTGTCCTTTCAACACTTAAAGATGGATTGTTTGAGAATAATGACAGCAACAATGGTTGTAGTATGTTCTAATGACTTTAGAGATTCGTTTATCTCAAGTACAACACCCTAAAAATGCTTTATTCTCTTGTCAAGATGAGTCCTTTATTTCACTGTGCACATTTTCTCCCATGTGGAATCATTCTACTTCTATGATAGTTATTTTTTTTTCTTGTAATTCTTTAGTATTCTAAGAATACATCCACGCGTTTATTTAACCTAAACTTTCCTGTTTTCTGTCTTCTAATTTCCTTTTCTACCCTGATACGTATTCTCTTGTTGAAACCAACTTTATCAGGTATCTTTTCATAGTTAACCTCTTGGGGAAATTATGTTGGATAGTATAGTCTGTTTTGCTTCCTATCGTTATTTTTTTTTTTAATTATTAGACCTGATTTCCCTATGTTTGACTTCTAAAAGACTTTAAAATCTTCTTGGAGATGCAGAAGTGGTGAAAGAAAATCGACGATAAATTACATTTCATTATTCCCTTTTTTTTAACATTTTGTCTGAATTCAGAGACATGGGACAACTATAAAATAATAATAGGATAACTATTTTGCACTGCTGAAAGTTTCCTTAAGATATATTGTGGAGGTATCATGGCACTGCTGACAGATTTCACCTTTTTTTCTGTATAAGTATTACCGTACTTTGAACATGTAATTCAGTTTATAAGACTTTTTTTTCCCAATAAAAAAGACAGCAAAACATAAGGACTCATATTAAAGAATTTTTTTAATAGTTAACATGATGGCACTGCACTGTTAGTAGGCTAACTTAATGGAGTGACATTGCAACAAATAATGCCTTGCAATATGTGATGTATATTGTGACAAATAATTTTTGTAATGACATACAATTTAATGACAGATAATTTTCCCAATTTCCATGCCACACCAAATGCCTTACCCTATCCTCAGGACAGACTTCAAAATGCCCTTCGAAATTTATTTTGAGACTTAAAGCTTCAAATTCTCAAACTCTAAAGGAAATTGACTATTATCTTACATTGTGGGCCCATTTTCAATTACATTAAAGCCTGTTTAAAATCTTACTTTTCTGATCAGATAATTAGATATTTTTTCTTTTTTTTTTTTTTTTTTTGTGAATAACAAAGTGACAGACGGAGATTTGATTCCAACTGCAAACATTTCCAATTTATTAATTCAAAATTTCTGTACCTCTGGAATATGTGTGTATTACTTTCAGTGGTACGAGTTGCTCAAGGCAATTAAAGGCAATGAGATGGTTGAGAGTCAAGAAATAAATACGAAATTAAGGGCAATAAATTATTTCCTCTTATTTAGTGGCACTGGACATTCAAGGCCAATGTTCTGATAACATGGAAATTTCATTAGCAGGATTTTTTTAATGTCCTCCATACAGTTATCTGTATACTGTCATATGATAAAGTTTCTGAGTTTTGGATGCAAAAACTCTGCCCTTCTTTTTTGCTCTCAATAGCTAGTGAGGAAACTGCCAGAAATCTGTGATTTGTTTCATATGCCAAGGCCATACTTCTGCAATACAGTTTAAAAGACATTAGGATTTCTTAAGTTTTGAGTCAGTGGGACATGAAAAATGCTTTTCCCAATGTTATTTATAGAAAATAGGACATAAGGATACAAAATTACATAGGAGATATCTCAAAGATACCATAGATCTGTAGGACATATATCCCTTTTTTCATGCTGCCTCTATGCCAGGCAGGTTCTAGTATGTACCCAGGACTCTCCCCTTGTAGACCTCATAGAAATCCTGAAGAAATTAGAAAAATCCTTTTGTTTGACACAGAAAAGCTGCTGGATGCAAAGTATATGGCACTAAGTGGAAAGAGACAGGTAGACTGTGTGGGCTCTTTTGCTTTTCACTCCTCTGAATAATATATCCATCAGGAAATGTGTAGACATGACAAATGAAATAATAATATAATTATTTTGGAGTTAGGGAAAACTCCAGTTCTCCAGACTGAGAACTGACAGAAAGACAAGAAACAGTGGAGATTGTATTATTCTTGCATATAATGTTCACTTAAAAGCACAAAGTGTTAATCTTATCAGCCTACACATGGCTGCATTTATAAAAGATAAAAATCCCAAACAAGTAATGCACAGTTACTTGTTACATATTCTTCCCATTACAGTTGACAGGTTCATTAATCATACAGTGTATTTTACTATTAGAAGCTGTAAAAAAGATCAAATCTTTTGTAATTTTTCTTCTTCTTTTCCATTTGATAAGTGTGTTGTTTCAATGTGCAGATAAAATATAATGTCAGTCACAAACAGTCTCAAGGGAATTGCATCTCTCCAGTTAGAAAATTCATCCTTATTTGCAATGTAAAATTCCATGGAAAATGCATCATTTCCTTTATAACTTGACCATCAGATGAGTAAAATGTGTATGCCTGGATATTAACAAAGGAAGCAATCCAGAATGAAGTGCTTGTGGATATGAGCAATGTTTAACTAATAGAAATATTGCTAACTGCATGTTGAAAGCATTAACTATGAATACCCCTATTCATAACACCACATTGATTCATAATTAAAGCTCTGTGAAAATTATAGAGAAAGTTGACATGTTTCACAAGCTGTTCATGGTAAATGTAGCAAATTTTACAGTTTGTTGTAACTTGCCTATTGAAAACACTCAGGAAGAAAAAGAAAAAAGTAATTCCACTATACCAAGTCTTAGCAAGTGTGGCTAACACAAATGATGACCCATCCAGAAGGCTTAGACCCATTTTTTAAAAGAAAATTATGAAAGCTTCAACTTTAGAAGAAAAAGTCTAATAAGTCTAATGAGAAATATTGTGTTGGAAATACAGCAGTAAATCTTAGCCAATGTATGAATTAGGAAAACCTCAAGAAATAAAAATAACTCACTCCCCCTTAATCAATGAAAGGGAAACCAAGCACTGCGAAGCTGTATGCAACAGTGAAGGTACACACTGAAGTCTCACTATTGTTTCCTTTTTAAAGAGGAGCAATAGTAATTCTTAGCCCTTCTGCTATGTATGACATTGTAATGCGTGCATGGTTTGCTTCATGTTAAGATTTCCACATCAGGTGTCACACTAAATATTTAGAAAGAACTGTTTCAAGCTGTACTGTACCAGGTGATATCATGCACTGAATGGGCATCAAGATGCTTTTACAAAAAAATTTTCAGAGGAATCACAGAATGTTTTAAGACCTGTCATTTCTTCATAAAGGGAGGAAACATACCATATGGTATGGAATATCCCTTTGGTCAGCTGGTATCAGCTGTCCTGGCTGTGACCCCTCCCAGCCTCTCATGAACCCCCGTCACCCTCACCAGTGTGGCAGTATGAGAAGCAGAAAAGGTGTTGGCACTACTGAGCAATAACAAAACCATTGCTGAATTATCAACACTCTTTTCCACTGAAATAAAAAACACAGACCCACACCAGCTCCAAATGAAGAAAATTGGCTCCTTTACAGCCAAAACCAGCACAGGGACACCCAAGTTTGGTAAAGTTATTTATTAGGTGAGTGACTGATTTGAAGCATTTAAGGAGGAATGTAGGGCTACTGTACTTTAGAAAAGGAGATGAAATGACTGCTGGTCACTACTTCATAATGAGATGTGCAAAAGGACTGTAAAACCAACTCCTAAAGCAGTTCTGAAACTGAATGAAGCTCAGTAAGACTGGGAAGTTGTAATTTACAAAGTCAAGATTATTAATTAACATTAAGGATAACATTGCTGGTATTCCTTGGGGTTTTTTCCCCTTGGATTTGGAATTATTAAAAAAGCATCCCTAAAAGAAATTGGTACTTGAAAATCTAAATTTGGAATACTTA